>NW_022145597.1:32515080-32535080 GCF_000002235.5 Strongylocentrotus purpuratus | reverse complement strand
CACCACCACCACCATCATCATCATCATCATCATCATCATCATCAACATCATTATCATCAACAATTAACATCATTATCACCATTATCGTTATTATCATCATAATGATCATCATGATAATGATTGAGAGTTGATCATTAATTGAATATTCATTATCATTGGATGTAGGTCTCAAAAGTGGAAGCATATATTGGGACGATGAGGACGATAGCAATAAGAACCGTTATGGAGGTGACATGCCTTCAGGTGGCTTTGGTAGTAACACACAAATCGACTACTGCTGTAGGACAGACGGGGAACCATCAGTACCTATATACCTGCCAACAGACAATAACTTCCTCTTGATGAAGTACAATCACCAATGTCAGCAGGTAAGCTGGTATAACCAGGTATAACCATGTACCAAGACATGCGGTATGGTATGTAATCCCGTAGGATTTTTTTGCCATTTTTTTTTTTGGTTTTTTGTTGTTGCTGTTTTGGCTTCAAAAGGGTCCCAATTGGCCAAAAATGATGGGGTTCAAATTTTCAGACCCCTTCTTCATTTCCTGGGGGGTCCATATTGGGCGCCAAAATGGCATGTACAACGCGCAATAGGGAAATTTGGTGTCTTCGGGAAAATTTGAACCCCAATGAATCCAAAACTGCACAAAGTCCTACGGGAGCTGTTTCAGTGACATACCGTACCACACTATTAGCTGAAGGCACCATCGAATGGCAAAAAAAGGGTAGAAATAAGGCGAAGAAGGTGGAAGGGGGAGGAGGGCGGAGGGGGGGAAAGAAGACAAAGGAGAACGGGAGAGAGGGATAAGAGAAAGAGAGAGAGAGAGAGAGAGAGAGAGAGAGAGAGAGAGAGAGTGAGTGAGGGGGAGAGAGAAGGGAAGAGGGAGGGAGAGGTAGGGAGAGAGGAGGAGAGAGAGAAAGAAAGAGATAGAGAGAGAAAGAAAGAGAGAGAGAGAGAGAGAGAGAGAGAGAGAGAGAGGGAGTCAGATGATGTGTCGTAGTAGCAAACTAAACAATAGCTAACCTTATATTTCTTTTTTTTTTATAACAGTTTGTGTTTGTTCTTTAGCGGTATGACAATATCTATATTATTTAAGGAAATGTAGAAATAAAAGTCAAATTTAAACTTTATTTTCAGGTACATGGAATGAGAGTGTCAGGTGAATATCTTCGATGGGATACTGAAGATCGTAAGAACAAAGACGACGCCTGGGGCTACCATGCGTACACAGGAAGTGGTATCGTCATTGAATACTGCTACTATCAACCAGAATAGACATGTCACTATTAATGGGGGCGTCGCAAGGGGGTGGGGGGGGGGGGGGGGGGGTATGCATCGGTGTGGCTTAGCGTGAGTCCACTCGAAAAACGGGGGTGGGAGGGGGGTGGGGGTGGGGGTGGCACTAGAACGATTGGGGGGAGGGTGGGGGAGGGGAAACGGTCACAGGGGCACTCGAAAATTGAAATGCGAATTTAGAAGGCTGTTGATTAGGGGGTGAAAAGAGAGTTGTTTTGGTGTATATAAATTTCAGTCCAGGCCAGGGTTGTGTTATGAATTTGGTTAGTGCCCGAATTTTTACCTTGGATCAGCTGCCCCGTGAGCAGTGGCGTAGACAGGTTCGTACACCTGGGGGGATGACTCAGGGGCGGATCTAGCTTTTTGCTAAGGGGGGGGGGGTGACCAATAATGACGATGCGGAGCATCGTCCACGAGCCGCGAAGCGGCGAGCCGATTTTTTTGGGGGGGGTGTTTATTTGACCCCGTAAGTGATGTTTTCCTGGCATCTATTAACACAATGGAGACCTAAAAAGCAGTGCATGATAACGTCTTTTTAAATCAAGTAACGGTTAAATACACAGTTATATCCAGAGTTATCATGTGTTTGGTTAAGTTACCAGATGAGTTGAATATCTTCTCACAATATTTGCACTTGAAAGGGTTTCTCTCCAGCGTGCGTTCTTTTTCTTTTTCTTTTTTTTTTTTTTTTCTTCTTTTTTTCCCCTTTTTTTTTTGTTTGTTTTTTGGGCCGCCCAAGGGGGGGTTTAAACCCCCTAACCCCCCCCCCCCCGTAGATCCGCGCCTGTTTAATCTTGTGGTTATCTTGTGGTTTCCAAACCACAAGATAACCACAAAATACTTGTAAGATTTTCTTTTTTTTACCGTCTGAATTGGCTTTCACCGTGTGAATGCGGCTAATAACAATAAACACAATTACAATAATGATGAGGATTATATTATCATCATCATCATTATTATTATTATTAATATTATAATTGTTATCATTATTATTATTACTATTATTTTCATCATTATGACTTATTAAGTAAGCAAATACCATTCCCAAAACGGGGGGGGGGGATGATTGTACATGCCATCCCCCCCCCCCCACCTTGTGAGGTGGGGGGATGCATCCCCTCCCCCCCCCCCCCCCCCCCCCCCCCCCCCCCCCCCCCCCCCCCCCCGTTGTCTACGCCCCTGCCCGTGAGCATGTGTTTAGAACTACTTCAGAGAAAAGAATGAAAACATAACCCCATCAAATTTCCACCGACGCCCCTATTGATCGATCATGTAGATAAAAGTTGGGCAGTTTATATATACGGACGTAAATTATGTAGCCCAAGATATTCTGAAACGCAACGGGATACATTGTTGTAAAACAAATGAAACAAAGATGTCTTGTTTTAAATTGGTTTGTGTTTTGGTAAATGAACAGAAAATTGAATTGTAAAGGAATATAAATGCACCTATATGCATTTTCCCACCTAATATTGTACTCATTACATAGGAATGCTCCGAGTAGATTTATAGACTTGATCTTATCATTTTTTTTTCTCCATTTATCCCTTATTTTCTTTAAAAAAAAAATCTTTCGGGAGATGTCTTACTATCCCACGATACATGTCACCTGTCATTATATTTCAAATAAAATATGGAAACTCTTCCACCAACTGCCCAATATATGTCTCCAATAGCAGTTAGTTATGTCTCCCCTCCATTTAAATCGAGTTTGATATTATGTCAGTAGCGAAAAGTCCCCTCCCTCTATCTCTCTTGCATGTTCACTACCCCCTTCTCTTCCAAATCCTTCAAATTTTCTGCCCTTCCCTCCCCTCTCTCCATCTCTCAATTCTTTCTATTATATACCTCCTCTCACCAATTCTTCCTATTCTCTTCCCCCCCCCCCTCCCTCTCTCTCTCTCTCTCTCTCTCTCTCCCTCCCTCTCTCTCTCTCGTACCCCTCTTTCCCGTTCTTCGTCTTCTTTTTCCCCCTCCTCCTCCCCCTTCCTTCTCCTCCTCTCACCAATTTTTCCTATTCTCTACCCCCCCCCCTCTCTCTCTCTCTCTGCCTCAGTCACCCATCGCCTTATCTGCAGACAGACTCTAATTTGGCACTTTATCACATTACCTGAAGCTGTGAGCAGAGCCTAGCTCCGTCAATCACTGTGTGTGTCAATGCTGTAGTATGCCATCAGTAGTCTCACATTGCAGACACTGTTACGCACAATGACTGGTTTCATTTCACTCAAATTGTGAGAAATATGATTGCACATGAAATTGAATGGTATGAAACTTGTAATTATTGGTTGAATCAATGAAACTGGCAAAAAATGGTTACATCAATCAGCCTTGTGCAAAAATCATGGAAAATGAATGCTTCTGGAAAACTTGTTGGGCTAAACACTTCAATTGAATGCACACATTTATCATAGACACAACTTCATATATTACAAATTCTAACATGATAGAAAATACGAACTTATTGTCAATAATCATACAATCAATATGATGGTCAGCATATCACATTTTGTAATAGATGTATTTACATATCACCGAGTATAGATTAATATGATGTACACGAAACATACTGATCAACTACATATTTTTTTAATGAAAATGTATGGTACACATATAATCAGGGGGATTCTGCTCTCATTTTGAAGAAAAGCAGATATCATGATCAAAATTATTTTGATCACATCATGTTCATGTAATAATGGCATCTGTCAAGACCCATGCGTAACTTTTTGATAACTATCAATATTAACTATACCTCCACAATGGAGGAGGATAACAAGCGTCCCTTGAGAAGTGAAACTATAAACCCATGCCTTGACCACATAAACTGCAGGGGGAATGGTACTGGTATAATTACAAGTATATTCTATCAGTAATGAGAAGGAGGGGAGGTGAGGGGGTGTAGCCTTCATAATGCTACAACCATTAAACACTTCCAAACTGACTCCAAAACCTTGAGAACATAAACTGCATGGGGGGGGGGGTTCATTTTAGAAAAAAGGGATGTTGCCTTCATAAGACATCGGTCACACCGCCAAACCAACTCCATACCGACCCCACACCAAGCGCTTCTTGGCCATTCTGGGTAACATCATTTTTTTTGTTCGGTTTGGTGTCGGTCTCATTGGTTCAAATGGGGTATAATCAATGTATCACTAACATGATAAGTTCACTGATAAACCAGATAAATGAATCTGAGCTGATAGAATGGAATTGCAAAATCTAATTGTATGTATATCACAGAAAAAGGTTACACTAAACTAAAAACTACGTCCCCTATACGGTTATATGAGTTCCTTTTTTGCTAGGATCCATGTAGACTTTGATGGGAGGGAGGGGCTTAATCTTCCGCCCCGCCCATCCTCCTTTCCTCTGCCATAGACCGCTGCTTGGTCGTCTTCCAAACCAGCGACTCCTACCAGCCTTGCCTGAAACATAAACAAATGGGAGAATGTGCAGTGAGTTAAATACAACATAGAGACAATAAATAAAAGGGACTAAACCATTGATTACCAGAATGAATCACCAAATGCTATAAAATAAGATGACATGGAATAACATTTGAAAGCTTAAATGATTATAGACAAAAGAAGGTTACCTTGTACACAGGGGACTATGCGACACGTGCACGACAGGTGCGCTTTATCTATCAGGTCAAATAGATACGGTATAATAATTTACCAAATACATCAATTAGTAGGCGGTTTCTCGGCAAGATTTGTATCATCACGAATTAGTCAAAACATATTCTTTCACATGATTGGTAATAAGAGTTTCCGTTTCATTTGTTGAGAGGGGGGCGTTTCCAAAACTGGTCTTTACCTTTAAAGACTTCACTTTGGAATGCCTGCATTCATAAAAAGTTCAATTCATGCAGAGTGTTAATTTGTGCCCCTACAGTTAATTTGTTAGGATTTATTAGTCAACCGATAAATATCTTGCTTAATGACAGACATGCTTAACTTTATGTCTCACACATGAATTGTTTCCCCAATGAACAGTTCATAGAGAAGCTTATGCACTTGTCATTTGTAAGACGCACCTCTTGACCCCCGGGAATGGTGCGTCATTGTACCGATGTGAGTCGTACATTTTGATACCATGACGCACCTTCCGTCACAGAAAGTGACACACCATTACATTCCATCGACGCACATTTGAGTCAAACATATGACACACCATTTCATGAAAATGACTAGCCAATGACGCACATTTGAGAAACACTTCTGCTTGGAGAAAGTGACGGTCCCATTGACACACCAAATGACGCAACGTGGTAAAGTGACTTACTATGACGCACATATGGGTCAGTATTGTGACGGACATTTTGCGGCCATGACGGTACTGTGCGTCGCGATTTTGGGGAACATGACGCAACCATGACGCACCATCCCCGGGGGTCAAAAGGTGCGTCTTACAAATGACACCTGCATTATATGAATATCAAGATAATTAAACACAGTGGGCATTCCTGAAGGATAGCATGTATCACAGAGGAAAATCGATCTGTCCAGGGAAACAGGTGATCTTCACCTTCATGAGCATACATACATGTATGTTATTCTCTCATAACCTTGAAAGCTAATTCTCGCTACCCTAAATAGGTACGAAAATCTCGAAATTTGCGAGACGAGGTAATTTTCACTCTCTCGGGTCGTCACTACAACTTCCGGTATAGAGTCCCATCCCGCTGGCGCTAGCGCCTGTGTTCGCTGTGCAGAGTTTTCACGCACGCTAAAATCAGGGTTCTTACGCTTGGAATCATGAGCCCAGCACTGTGCAGCCTCACAAAAGAAAACCATCGTCACTGATGTCAAAAGACGCAAAAAACAACGAATGAAATGTTCAAATAAACGTTGAAATATTTGCGAGAAAAAAACAAGACCGAGCAGACGACATATTCGGTGCATACACGTTGTGTGGCGACGGCGTTTTACGTTTGCGCTATCGCGCCTAGTAATATAGCGCCTGCACAGGAAGCTGTAATGTCGAAAAGCTATCCCATAATGCAATGCGCGTTTTCAGGATTTTCCCCGGATCTCGGCAGAATCGCTATTTGGGGTAGCGAGAATTGAAGCAGACTGATTATAAATTTGGTTTCGGGCCAACTAGTATCACCAAGAAAAAATGTATCTTCACCAAAACTGTGACTTTAACCAACATAGAGTACCGGTATAACCTTTAATGAGTAGCTTGGGTCTGTGTATGGGTGTATGTATATGCTTGTCTTTGTTTTTTTTCACCTGATTTTATATTACATAGCACCGGTCGGTGTTCACTGGATGCACTGAGGCGCTGCCTCGGCCAGGTCAAGTGAAGTGGGATTAGTCGGCTGAGCCCATTGTTCTGCCTGTGCAGCGTAACGCAATAGCCGGTGAATGATGACGGGTGCTATGGTTTAGTTTGTCTTAGTTTATTATCTGATTTTTGTTACACAATTTTACTTGTTTATTGTACAGGGAACCCCACTTACAAGCTTAAGCTTCTCTCGGGTTCCCTAACCTACACATGTCCAACATGTTTTGTATAATGTCCTTCAAACATTGTTTGTATTTCTGAATGTTGTTTTAAAAAAATGGTTGAACCAATAAATGAAATGAAATGAAACGAATGCTTCAAAGAATGATAATTCTTGTAAACACCTCACCTATAACCATCCTGTTATGTTGGTCCCCTGACGCCCTACCAACGGTTGCCACGCATCTCTCGTTGACACTGATCTGTAGCTTCGATGGCAGCTGAAGGATGACCTGACCTCCGACCTTACGTAGGATCTGAGCTGACGTTCCTCCGGACCTGACCCTGATGGCGCCCTCTCCAGGGTAGATCTCTACGCAGTGCACCAAGGATCCGATGGGGAGGGCTCCTAGAGGGTAAGCATCGCCCTCGTTGGCAACCACTGGTCATAACAACGAAAGCGAGAAAGGTGAATGGGATGAAATATGATGCAAGAATGCACAATGATTGTGATGACAAAACATTTGCTATGGTGACATAGGCTCTGGGATTGTTTATTCAAAGATACAGGGTTATTATTAAGGCTGCAGCTGTGTTTCAGGTTAGGATTATGTCAAGTAAATTCTTTGGTCTGGGGTAACTGGTAAGGACTTTATCATACATTTCACTGAGACGCTCTTTGAGCATCTACCCAAGACCTATTTATTTCTGTATTTTTTGCGTAAATTGGGTAAAAGAAGTACATACAAATAAAAAAACATGATGATGATTGACAGGGAATACAGCATATACACATTAAAACTATTATAAAAAATTGTGTGATATGTTAATATCATTTGTAATCCAAAAATGCAAATCATTACATAATATCATATAGCATGACAGGTTGAATTGGATAGAGGCGTGTGGATGGTATATGACCCACCTGTCATCCTGCCTATGTGTCCTGAGGTCCTGATGATATCCCCTGGCTCCATGTTAGCTGAGGCAATAATGTACCTCTTCTTGTTCCCTCCAGCTACAATGGCAATGTTAGCTGTCCTGTTCGGGTCATACCTGATCAGTGAGAAAAATACACAGAAACAGATAGTAAATCATGTGTGTGTGACGTAATTGGGTTTTTACATATTGTTTTGCATTATTTAAGCCTGGGCCTAACATTTAACATCACCGTCTGAAGACGCGGCTCAGTCTCAAAACCGAGTCCGCCTGAGTCAGTTTGTAGGAGAAGACAGAGAGTGGACCAAGTGAACGTACCACTAGACCAAACTCACATCTTCCCTTGAGCCTTGAATGAGTACTCTCCCAAGATAGACTAGGACACTGTCCTGGAGAGGGCAGTGCTGTGTACAGTGGTCTTTGCCATTCCTGTGTAGCTATATACAGGTGCATTGGTCAGGTGTGCCTCTCATTATAGCATCTAGAGGGTAAGGGGTCATCATCATTTGTCTAATGATGGGTAAGGTAAGGCTGCATCCTTAAATGTCGTCACTGTACCTGAAGTTTCTGATTTTGGTAGGAGGGTCTTTCTTATGCTTATTATGGTTTGTGGAGAATTTTTTCCATAAATAGATGGTTTGTTTTATTGAAAATCATCTCACAGCCCGAAGGCTGAATTGTGTGACTTTTTTACAATTTGAGAAAAACAATAAAATACAATAAATACATGTGAAATCATAGTGAGGGACTTGGCTATGAAAAGCTCCAAAGAGAGCTCTGGTAAATTGAAAAGTAGCTCTCTGGTAAAATAATATGTTATAATAATGTTGTAATGTAATGACTTTGTGAATAGGTTATTACCTGCATTATGCTGCATTATAGTAGAGCGCTTAGAGACTTCTGATAAAGCAAGTGTTAGGCGCTATATAAGCGAATATAATTATAATAATTATTGTTACCTTGCACAGTGATGGTCTCAGCCTGAGCTGCTAGTTACACTTTATACACAATATAACAAAATATATCAAAAAGAAATAACATTAATAATAATATGCATAAAAATTTGACTTTTACAACACCAACGCATAAAATAGTTTCATGAAACCGTCATAACTACAAGTTCATCAACATCCCATTGAAACGTGTGTTAAACTTAGTACACACATTTCAATGGGATGTCGGTGAACTTGTACTTATGACAGTTTTGTGAGATGCTGCCCTGCATAGTATGTTTCTTGCACTGTACCTGACTGCTAGCACCTTCTCCTCCATAGGAGGGCCTTCAACCGGTCCAACTCGTTTGAAGTCCACCATACGATAGTTTCGCTTAGCACCTCCTCCTCTTCTACCAGATACTACCCTTCCTGTTCATATAGGGAGGGAGGGAGGAAAGAAATGTGTGTGAAAAAATGTATGGCTTTCATAAACACACATTCCGCTTTCACACATTGGCCAGCGTTATTCCTGAATTTCATTTCATTGTAAGCTCACGTGAAATATATTTTTCCTTTTGCTGCCTACTGGACTTCCTTCTTAATGCAGACATCCGTTTTTGCATTATTTTTTCAACTACTTTTTAGATAGTTCTATGAGGGTACCTTGGGTACGAGCTAGTTGTCCTGTGATACTGATAGGGTAATTTTTCTTGGAGTTAATTGTCCTGTCTGGGGAGTGATACTTCTTCATGTTCTATTTCATTCAATTTCAACGTCTTTATCATCCGTATCAACAGAAATTTGCTTTGCTTCCATGCACAATACAGACAAAAGAATGAATACAAGAAATGGCAATCAACATAAACAATTACTCATATGTGGCAAAAAGAATAGAGGAAAGGAAAAGATACAGAATGTGGTATACAAATAATTGTATCCTAGCTAACCTGTGTGATCTCTGCTGGTAATTCTTTTCTTCCCAAGCGGTCTCAATGTGTACTCTGGTGTCTTCTTCCATGGTTTAAATCTTTCTAGAGTTAGACTCGTGTGAAAATCTCTATGGCGTTCTTTTTCCACAACATTCAATGTCTGTACGGTAGATGCTCTAAAAACCAGAGAGGAAAATGACACCTTATGGCTCAATCCTAAGGTGGTGTGTTTGTGAGTAGACAGGAGGGATGAACATCGAGCAGGGAGAGCAGTTTGAACAGCCACATTTCTGGACAGGGTAAGGGTCCGGAAGACATTACAAAGTTGAAAGATGGAGTTTCTTGTGCTCATCATGTCTGGTAGTCGAGACTACAGAGTCCTCTCATTAACCTTCTTTACACAGCAGGACGCTAATCTGAAAAAAAGTATCAATAGAATAAAATTATCAGCATGTCAGGTTTCAAATATTATACATATTGTATCTCAAATCTGAACATGCTTACATTTACACCAGTGAAAAAAATACACGGGGGCTCAGGGCGAATTTGCCCCCGAAATGCCTAAAACAGCCCCCGAAAATCAGAAAAGAGCCCCAGTAAATTTGCATAGAGTTCAATGCAAAACAACTTTTAGAGTGTTATTTTTATGCAGGCAAGCTTGAAAAGTAGCCCCCGAAAAATAAATATTAATTTTTTCCCTGATTTACACATGGCTAAGTAAAATATGGTCACAGTTCTTAACTGGCGTGATAATGTGAATTACTTACATGAATTTAATGAGAATCTGAGATTACAGTCACTACCTACTGGCACGCACGCACGCACGCACGCACGCCATAAAACCTTTGAAAAAGTGAATATTATAATGTCTTTGTTTTTCCTTTAGGAAAAATTAACACAAAACAGGTAGACCTATAATAATTATAAGAAACATAGAGTAAATGAGGGGGTAATCGACCATCGACAGTTTTCAGCCGGTCTGTGGATGCATGGTAAAATCCCTTTAAAATACATAGATAGATAGATAGAAATGGTTTTTATTAAAAAGATCATCGCAGCCAATGGCTGAATTGCGATCCATTTCATAAGGTTATATACAATAAAATTGCAATTCAAATTGAAATAACACAACATATGACATAAATCAATAATCAAACATATAGACATTTCATAAAAATTCATTGATCAGATTCAAATTTTTGTTAAAAAAAGAAAGAGATAGGGAGAGGTGTAGGAGAGGGAGAGTTGGAGTGATGACAAAGAGAGAGAAGGAGAGAAAGAAAGAGAAGGGGGACGGGAGAGAAAGACGGAAAGAGAGAGAGGGTTGAAGAGAGGAAGAGACAGACAAAGGGTACCTTATCATTACAGATGAGGGGAGATGGCAAGAAATATTCAGTAATGCAGAAAATTGAGATAAAAACTATCAAAATTCATTCACATATTTCAATCATGGACTGTGAAATTCTAAAAATATTGGTATAACATTGCATAATAGCAAATCACATATCCCACACATACCATAACATGCCAGAGTAACTGAAGATCCACATTTGCAATGGAAAATATATCCTTAAATATCACATTTTAGCGATGTACCCTGTAATCGACGGTCCCGCTACCTGAATCTGAAAAATCAGGTATGTTACGCGTGTCTGTAAGGAATATGGGTACCATAAAATGAGCTTTATTTCAAGTATTTTTCAGATTTAGAGCCCGAATTTGTGTGAGTCGCACGCTCCAAAGTATCTCATCGCATGTATTAAATCAATGCAGCCGGACACCGCAGCGCACACACGATATCTCTGTCTTTTTCAGATTCCAATTTCCGATCACTGCAGAGATAGTTTTCGGCATGGCGCAGGGTGGGATACCTGCTCCGCCCGCTAATGCTGTAGATCAGCGGGGAAACGCACGGCGCGCGCACGCGCTTCCTATTGACTTTGTACATGCCACCGAAAACTGTCTCGCTAGTCCGATAACTGTTTCCGAAACAGTGAAAATTAAAATGAATATTGTCATGGCAATTCATGATTTTTTTTTCTGGGATTATTTTTTCTGTTTAAATAATAATATTTGCTTCATGATTTAAACAAGAAATGATATTAAAAAGGAAGTAAAGAGTCCTAGTAAAAATAGGATTTTGACTAAGTGGTCGCAAACCCCCTCCTTTACTGTAGATTTGCTGTAGGGTTATTTTCTTACACAGAATCCATTTTTCTCATCATCACCAGCGGGCGGTTCGGTACCCGCAGAGCGCCAACGCAAAAAACGTCAGCGAAATGGCAAATGATCGTTATTTTTAAGGACGCATTTTGTCCACGTTTACGAGGATATCCTCGTGTATGATGAGGACGATCCTCATTCTCGGCCTCGGACCAGTGGCTGTGCCCCTACTGCTAATCCTAACCCTAAAACTGCAAAAACTGACCATTTTTGCAGCTGGTCGGAGTTGGCCCGACTCCTAATGCAGCTATGTGTGCCTGGGCCCACTCCAGCAAAGCATAGAGAGTCCATGCTAATGCGTATGGACCTCTAGCACTGCATGTATGTGGTATGCACGGGGTGGATTTTTTTTAGTATTAAGATCATAAAATGTAAGACAAATACAACATAACATAGGTTATGTTATATTTCTCTTACATTTTACAGTATTTAAGATTATTAAATTATTTTTATAATAGAAAAAAAGAATTCAAAACTAACTTTTAAAGCCCTTTTTCCTCCTTCTTTTACAGAGACGGCAGCATGATTCCCTCCTCGATTGCGATGACATCAAAACTGCGCACTTTACGCACACCATACACTGACTTCTACATGCGCTACAATTCGCCACAAAGACAGCTCGCCCCTGAACAAATCGACACAATACCCTCCCTGGATATCTCGCCACAATACCCTGGACAACTCGACCGTAGCAAGTTGTGCAGGGTATTGTTGCGAGATGTCCAGGGTATTGTGTCGAGCTGTCTTGGGGCGGATTGTTTTTGTGGCGAGTTGTCTAGGCCCCGGTGAAAACATACGTGACTCGTGACCCGTGGCTCTTGCGCAACATCTGACGGGTAGTTTTCTTATCTCGCAGACGTTTTCATTTATTGCTTTATCGCAGGTTTAAAGCACCTCTAGGCCTCTTATTCCGTACAAATTTCTAGATAGACTTTCGAAATGCTTATTATTAGTATCATTATTAATATTATTATTATTAAGACCCCAAAATTGCTAAATTGAATATTATACTTTGGAATTATATAGTAATGCTCCGCCACCTCTGTCGGCTAATAGTTGGGCTGAAATGTATACCAAACTCTAAAAACGCTCGTACGCAATAGCCTACCGCTGAGCTGTGTACACAACCGATCGCGTCCATATCAACATGCATATATTCGGACGTAAGCGGTCGCGAACGGTCTTTAAAAACAAAGGTCATAAAATCCGAAAATGGTGCACGTTAGCTGAATTGCGGATGGGCTATAAGCAAACAAGTAGGCCAGATGTCTAGAAACCAAGGAAATTTACACTAACGAAACTTGTAAGTTCCATTCTTTATTTATTTGTGATGGGTTATAATCCCATTTAATTAATTAGTAGGACATTTGAAAGTGTCATACCGCAGGCTTTCAAATGTGTCGCGTTAATGTGCTGGTGCCAGTGTTGCCTGTTTTACTACACAGTCAGGATAGTGATGCTCCTATGTGTGCCTGGGCCTAGCTCCCCAACCCCCCAAAAATAGATAGAATTGGGACATGCACAAACACAGATGCTAGCGTATGGGACAATATTAAATAGTTTGCTTTAATTTCACCAGTCATCTTAGATGTTCACGCACTGATATCACACACGGAAATCATTCTAATAATTATACATGATTAAGCCGATATTGAAAAGCAACTTACGGGATGAATTGATAAATTGAGACTCCTCAAAAAACGAGCCTAGAATCTACATCACAGCCCCCGTGTCGAGTGTCTCAACTGTTAGCGTGTATTTGTACAACATTTCCAGCATCTGAAGTTAGCCAATTGAGCTCTGTGTCAATCTGCGGACGTTGCCAATTTGAATGAATCTCACCTCACTGTAGAATGGTTATCCGTACACTGCTGGAAAGCATAGAGAAAGCCTTGTTTGTTTGTTTGTTTGTTTGTTTGTTGTTGTTTTTTTGTTTTTTTTGGGGGGGGGTGGTTTTTTAATAGATTATTATCATTATTTCAATGTCTTCAACTTCAAGATAACAACTCTTCAAGCTGACTGAATTATGTTTAAGATGTCGGAAGCTTGGCGACTGATAAAAACATCTATCAATATATATATATATACACTGTTGCTCATAACGGTGGAATATTTTTTTTTATCCCAATTTATGGAATTATTTTAAAAATAATTTAAAAATACTAGATCTAGATAATAGTATACAGTCTCAGATTTTATTGAATAATAATTTGCCAATATGTGTTTTGCGTGACTGCTAAAGCATGTTTATTATGCTACTATGTTTATCAACTAGGGGACCTATGCCCTTAAGTCATAAATGACAGTAATGAGGATTAATGCCTCACAAAAGGGCACTAATATAGCACATCGACACGGTGTTGATCCTGGAGCCTCACAGTTACGAGGCCATTGCTTTGTCACTGAACCATGACTGTACGTAGCGGGGGCTAGGGTAGGGGGCAGTTTCCATAAATTAAAAAAATAAACCGAAAATGCAATAAATATTCAATAATTTATTGCATTTTACCACGGTCCCCAACATTAAAAAATCCTCTGGACGGCCATGCATTATGGCTCAATGCATGGGCACACAGAAGATTTTTTTTATGTTGGGCACCGGGGTAGAATGCAATAAATTATTGAAAATTTATTGCATTTTCTGTTTTTTTTTTAATTTATGGAAACTGCCCCCTACCCTAGCCCCTGCTACGTACAGTCATGGTTCAGTGACAAAGCAATGGCCTCGTAACTGTGAGGCCCCAGGATCAACACCGTGTCGATGTGCTATATTAGTGCCCTTTTGTGAGGCATTAATCCTCATTACTGTCATTTATGACTTAAGGGCATAGGTCCCCTAGTTGATAAACATAGTAGCATAACAGACATGCTTTAGCAGTCACGCAAAACACATATTGGTAAATTCTTATTCAATAAAATCTGAGACTGTATACTATTATCTAGATCTAGTATTTTTAAATTATTTTTAAAATAATTCCATAAATTGGGATAAAAAAAATATTCCACCGTTATGAGCAACAGTGTATATATATCCAAAAAAAAAAAAAGATAAGATAATATATTTATTCGTAGGAGAACATGACAAAAAATATTACAATCATAATCATAATATGTCGACTTCAATGGAAGTGTATACATTAACAAAAAGTGACAAGAAAGGGGATAAAACTATTCATATTTGTCTTGCAATGTATCTTTGTATTTGATCAACATGTACATAAATTATTGTTTTCCCTCTCTGTCCATCTGTCCCCTATCTCCCCTCTCTCTCTCTCTCTCTCTCTCTCTCTTTCTCTTTCTCTTTCTCTTTCTCTTTCTCTCTTTCTCTCTTTCTTTCTCTCTCTCCTGCTTTCCCATCTCTCTTTCTTTTTAACTCAAATTTTTAAATTGAAATATTGTATAAGATTAATGGTATATAGTATATACACGCTCTTCAGCATTATGTAGATTGTAGTGTGACATCTTGAAATGTATACTTGCTTTTTTCCAGCAATTTACTCATGTGCAATTCAGTTACTTTTTTACTGTGATATCACTTGAAATGTATAATTGTCTTTACCATCAATGTTTTATTCATGCACAATTCAGTTACTTTTTTACTGTGATATCACTTGAAATGTATAATTGTCTTTACCATCAATGTTTTATTCATGCACAATTCAGTTACTTGTAACTGCGATACATGGAAATGAATCAATAAATACCATTTATCTATCTATCTATCTATCTATTCCTCTCAGAGGCTGCCGCAGTACTAACACTTAGTAAGAGTGCAGGTATAAGCTCCTCACTTTATATCCAGGGCCGAAGCCAGAGGTTGATGTTGGGGGGGGGGGGGGGCACATACTTGATCGACGTCTTGGGGAGGGATCTAAACAAGTTTAACCGATCTTGGAAATGCTGGGGCACGTTTCTAGAAAGTTGAGTTTCTGCCCTTTAATATGACACCTCAGTCAGAAAAAATGAGCTAGAAATGACAAAGTTCTGTATGTTTTAAGTAGTGCTTGCAATCATAATTTTATCAAACGAGTTCGTTTTCTGCTGCCTGCCGTAGCAACAAGCAGAATTAACAAACGACTTAACTCTGTTTCGTTGACAATTAATCAGCCGTAGACGAAAGACTTCATGCATGGCTGATTGTCAACGAAACGGAGTTAAGTCTTTTGTCAATTCTGCTTGTTGCTTCGGCAGCCAGCCAGTGAAAACGAATTCTTTTGATAAAATTATGAAAATGCAAGCATGTACTACTTTAAACGAACAGAACTTTGTCATTCCTTGCTCTTTTTTCGTGATCGAGGTGTCATATGAAAGGGCAGAAACTCAACTTTCTAGAAATGTGATTTTCTCTTTGAAATTCAGATACCGTCCGCCAAATGACTTTTTGGTTTTCTCTCATAAAATTCATTTTAATCAATCATGCATGAAATATGCACTATATAAGTTGCATCAAACGAAAGAGGATGATCTAAGCTTTCCAAATATGTGTCATTTATTAATTATAAATGTGACTAAGTTATGATAAAACATCGATAATTCTCGGTTTCGTTTTTTCTAGGACGCACATAATTTATTAATATGATTTAGACCAGTTATTACGTTAAATTGGCAACGTCCGCAGATTGACACAAACCTAAATTTGCTAACTTCAGGCGCCGGACATATTTTTAAAGCTACTTCCACAACCAACTCATCACAGCCGTCCTTTTATCATGCCGGAGTCAAAAGTATCGACTGCATTAGCTGTTGCAAAAGCACTGTATAAAGATGAATTTACAAGGTGAGAGTCCTATTTTCATGTTTTGAAGTTGAGTTCTACTTTCTGAAAAAAACCTTCATTATCTTATCCCAATAGACGAGTTAATTGAGAAGACCATGCTGACCTGTAGTCCCACATGCAGACTTTAACCGTTTGCATAACTCCAGGGAAGGCTGTGCGCCAGGCCAGGCCACCGACGGAGCGGAGGAGCCGGAGTTTAGCCTGGCGAACGGCATGCATGCTGTTCCGTCTCATGGGATCAGAAGATTTTATAACATCTTTTATCGCATATGATGCACACCATGCACCATCATGTAGGAAAGCGCATCTTTCTTTCTTTTTTTTTTGGGGGGGGGGGGGGGGGGTGGGTCTAAAAATTATACAGGCAGCATGGGCAGGAGAGTTAATTTTGCATGTTTTGTTGAATAAATCGATGCATTCAGACATGAAACAACCACTGAACCAGCCAACTTAGGGTGCATTCAAGCGATTTTTTTTTTTAATGCTAGAATGACAAACGAATCACAAATCAAAAAGCCATTAAAAAAACATGGTTACTGCGGCGTTCAAGTGATTTTTCATCAACGCCGATTCTTGCTCATTTTAAGCCCAGCCACTGCTCATCACACTGTGCAGTTTGACCCAGGAAGTACAGGTCAACTTCGCAGCGTGCTTTCTGTCTGTGTTTATGGTCGACTGTCGGTCAAACCGGAACAGGCCACGATGATGACGTCATAGAATCATGATTGAGACCTCCGTTCGTTCAAGCGAATTTTAGCGACCGTGATTCTGATCAAGATACAAAACGCATCTTTTTCAGCGTTTCATGTTTGACTTTTTAAACACGTTTATTTTTACGAAGACAAAAACTCACTTGAACGCAATCTTTGAAAACTGTGATTCTAGGGTGAACAAGTGTCAATTGAATGCACCCCAAGCCAGAGATCCAGGGGTTGTTTCACGGCACTGTCCTATGACTTACTTGGCTAAGATTATGATGGGGAACCATGTGTTGTCCACCTAGACCTAGAACTAGTCGGTAGTCAGTCACTCCTTTAAACTTTAAAATTAAATATACAAGGATTTTCTTGAAGGTCTACAAATAATACTGTATGGACTAGGCCTATATTCTATTATTAGTAAACTACTTATATTATCAGTCTGTTTAATCTCTGTAATCATTTCTTAAAGGGATCATTCAACAATGTTAAATCTGAGATACACGGCCTTGCGTAATATCAGTGTCTGTGATATGGTGCAATATTGAAGCCCTAAAAAAAATTGTGCTTCAAAATGGTCAAGAAGTGCCTCAAAAAAATTAAAATCTTTGAGTGACCGGTTTTACCATACTCGTCTTCCCCAATAGACTGGACTGTTATGAAAACCGTTTGCCAAACGGTTTTCAAAATGTGTAATTCCAATCATAAATATCTTGAAAATCAGACAGGCAATCGGCTTTATAATTATCATTGCAGCATGAGTTAAATCCAGAATTTTGTTTCAGAATCTGAGACAAAGCTACCGGATCACTTCAAGTTGTATTCTTAACTAAAAGTAGAAAATCTCATCAAGATTTGAGAAAGAACAATGCCATTTCAATGAGATAAATTACCCTTTTTTCCTGAATTATGTTGTGACAAATCCCCCAGTCCCAAACTAAATGGTTGGAAATGCCTTAGATCTATTTTTTTTTAATCTGTTAATATCATGACTCTTGTTGCCCTTTTTTCAGAGAGTTTGTTCGAAATCTGGCCCTCTTTGGTGTAGGGGTGTGGCTGGCTAGGGAGTTCTCCAGTGTGGAAATCATGGCCCCACAACCTGTATAAAATCTCAGAAGATCAGAAGATAGTAAGTAAGTTTAAAATTAGAATATCTGATATCATTATTTCTTTGTTATTCTTGTCTTGTCTTTTATAATAAAAGGCTGCATTAAAGTGCTGGCACAGTAAAACACAATTTTACATATCAATGGATGCTGTTAATAAATAGTAGCAAAAAATAATGGACAATCCTACATTTACATACACTCTATTTATATGTTGCTATTTTATGATTACAAAATTTACTAAATGCCATGCTTCTATTTATTTTGTTTTCATATTCCATGTTTCCTTGTATTACTGAGTGTAATGATTACAGGTATATATATGATCGTGATTGTTCACCTTTACATGGAAGATGTTTTTCAAAGAAGTTCTTTTCTTTTCATTATATTCTCTGATTTTCATTATGACACACAGCTTGTAAAGACACTGGTTGATACTTTAGCAGCTAAGTCAAAGACAGAGAGATGGAATGAAGTTCTTCACCCAGACTTTTCCAACATCAGTGAAAGGAGAGCTTGTATTGAGTGGACCCCTGTGTTTGCATCTGAGAACAATTAGTGACTCTCTTTTAATATGTCTTCAGACTGAGCACTACGCTGCATAGAGTCATGATGTGCTACCCTCCTCCTCACCACTTGTAATACGTAGTGTGTGTTTTTTCTTGGGGGGGGGGGGTGTAAGCATTTTTTTTCTCATTTCACATAATCTAACAATATGTTTAGCAAAGTTTAAGAATTCTTGTTTTAGATCTTGAGAATTAACTATTATTTTGCCTGTTCTGGAGTGACAAGGGTATGAACTTGTTTAACGGTAGCAACACCGGGTTAATGACCTTGTGGCTTCAAAAAGACAATTTACATCCTTTAAGAACATGTAGTTGTTTTACATGTTGATATAGAAGATAAATATCATTCCAATTGTAAGAATTATAAAAACACATCTTTCTACTACTCTTGGGTGTTTGCAAGTTATCTAGAAGTCTGGCGAGGTATTTATATTTATATTGATATTTACTAATTACTAGTTTATAAACTGACCAAATTCGTAATCATATAGTCAAATATGACTCTATTTTATGAGAGTTCTGGAATCAGCAAACATTAATAAAAATATATACTGAATATCTCCAATATAGCTTTCATACAAAAAATGTATATCTCCCCGAATTGTATGTTTTAAAGTTTGGCATGAATGTTGTTAGATTCTTGTGTTTTGTTAAAATGTCGCATTTTATTGTAACAAGAAATGGATTTTAACCAGACACAATGTAATTGTGCTTGTACATAATGGACACATATTCATGTACCAAATGAGATCAAAATAAAGACGGAAAATCTATATAAATAAAACTACTGTCTCTTTCATTGGTGAGCGTTTGGATGTGTAATGATATCAGATTTATAGTTTATGTTCTGGATCTTATCTTTACAAAAGTTGTGCTTGTTTCTGATCCAATATATCTCTTACTTACAAGGTTATAATTGAAATGTTGTTGCAATGGATAATGAATCAATGGCAACTGTATGAAAGAGGTCCCTTAGTCACATTGAGATGACAGATAGCAATATATATCAGGAGTATTAAAGCTGATATAAAGTATAATGGAGAAAAGGAGAGAGAGAAGGGGGGGGGGGTGAA
>NW_022145597.1:32452580-32512580 GCF_000002235.5 Strongylocentrotus purpuratus | reverse complement strand
GCGAACGGAGTGGATGTCTCTCCTCTATATCTCTCTTTCTCTGTATTCTATCCATCTATCTCTCCGTATCTCTAAATCTTTATCTCTCTCTCTCTCTCTCTCTCTCTCTCTCTCTATCTATCTCTCACCCTATCTTTATCTCCCCTCTATCTCTCTCTCTCTCTCTCTCTCTCTCCCTCTCTATCTCTCACCCTATCTTTATCTCCCCTCTATCTCTATCTCTCACTTTATCTCTCCCTCTATCTCTCTCCCTCTTTCTCTATGAACTCTCTCTTTCTCCCTCTATCTCTCTCTCTCTATAATATATCTCTCTTTCTATCTTTTTATCTTATTATTATCATCATAATTTTTCTCACTATTCCCGATAGTGTTATTTGTTATTGATTAACATTAATTCGATATGATTAACATTCATTCGATTTAATATTTTACAGACTTAAATTGATCAATTCAAACTGATTGTAAACTTCTCCAATACCCCAATGTGGGTGACATGAGAATAAATTGTCATTCATTGTCATTGTCATCGATCATATATATATCATTCAAAAAATCGAACGAACGATTAAAAAATTACTATTCATATTCTCTTTCTCATTTGCATAATGAATTGAAACATGCTTCTTCTGCTACTAACAATCTGACTGACATGAGCGCTATACAAGAACCCACTATTATTATTATTATTACTACTAAATTATGTTTATGAGGTAAACATACACGACGTACAGTGACGGATCTCGGGGAATGGGGCATGATTGATTTTTATTCGCCAAGCTTCCAACATACAACAATATACAAATAATAACAGATCAGCTTGAACAGGATAACCCACGAAAGCTCGAGAGCATATTTCCAATGGGGTCCCCTACAGACATATACAATAGTGAATATTTACAGACGGATAAGAAAATGAATTACATATCAACATTAAACTGATGATAGAAATGATAATAATAAGTACAAGAAGAAAAAGAAGAAGGAGAAGAAGAAAAAGAGGAGGAGGAGGAGGTGAAAGAAGAGGAAAATGGTGATGAATTTCTAGAATTTCTCTAACGTACAAACACACAAATATATACAAAATAAAAAAGTATGAACCGGCAGAAGAATACAAATTTCAATTATATAACATGTAATTCGCTTCTCTTCTTTGACTCTCAAGTATTAGGTATTCCTTTAATTTCCTCTTAAAACGAGCATAGTTTTTTATTTCCTTTATACCATTGGGAGGGGAATTTCGCAATTTCTGATGGCATTGTAATAAAATGAATTTCCAATATTACCTACTCTTTCTGGTAAGTTAAAGTTGAATCGGCTATTTCTTGTATTATAATCATGTGATGCAATGCGAGTTGTTTTGATCTTTGGTTGACTTCAAGAAAACCAGCTTTAGAAAGTTCGCTGTAGCCAACGTGAGTCCTTGGACCAGAACAGTTGATGAATCTCACCATTTTGTTCTGTATAATCTTTAACTTCTTTTGATCTGACTTGTTTATGTTACTATACCATGCAGGGTTAGCGTAGTCAAATAAACATTGAATAAGAGCCAAACAGAGTATACGTCTTGCTTTTAAATCCATACAACTTTGATATCTGTACACAAATTTCAGACGAGAATTTGCTTTTTTTACAACTGATTCTATACTGAAGATGAAAATGAAATTACGCTAGTCAACTCAATGCCTCAATACTACACAGATTCTTTTCTGTTGATTACTTGATTATTGTGTGTCACTTTGAATTCAAAAGACTTTTTAGAACTACTTTTAGAACAAAACAAAATATATTTTTGTTTGTACCAAGTGTAAAGAAAGCTTATAATCAGTCATCCAATCCACACACGTAGACAGCTGTTCACTGAGTTTTTCCTCAATATATTTAGGATCAGGATTTGAATAGAGTAATACGCTGTCATATAAAGTCTTTTATACAAATACACACTCATTTATAAAACTTGAAAATAGAATTGGGCCTAAAATGCTTCCCTGAGGAACATCCCATGTTATAGGCATTAGTTTGGAACGAATATCATGAATGGCCACTACTTGGTGACGATTAGATAAGTAGGACCTGAACCACTCCAAACTTGCCTTATTAAAACCCATTAGCTTTTTGCAGATCAAGAAGCACCATACCAACAAAGCGCCCTTGGGAAGTTTCTGTCCTCAAATAATCAGTCAAATGAGTTAGACATGTTTCAGTCGAATAATCATGTCAAAAAACAAAATTGAAATTCATAAATTATATCATTTTCTTTGAAGTATCTTTCAATTTGAACACAGACCAATTTTTTACAATCAGAACACAGAAGGCCGTGTTGATTACCTGGCTTTATCACAGTTCCCACAAGGGAACTTATTTCCGACCGTCAACCGGGCCGTCAACTACCATTTTCGGATCATCACTTGATTTTGTCAGACTTTCACTTAATTCAGTACGTTCATTCATGAATATTGATATGTTACATTACATTGTAAATTGACTTATATGATGTATATGTTCCCAAACAGAATATTGACTGTTACATTACATTAAATGTAAACTAATTATAATTATGTATATAAACAGAATATTGATGTACATCAATGAAGTTTTAATAAATACAATACAATACAATACATGTACCCTGGCTAATAATAAAGTCAAGTAAAAAAAAAAAAAAAAAAACAAAAATGTGTTCCTAGCGGCCTCCTCCAGAGCTGCCCTTGAGTTGGATTCTCGAAATCTTTGTAATATGTTTAATTGTACTTAAACTTTAGGATACCTCAAGGGGCGTGAAACTGGGGTGGGCTTCGCGCTCGTCACTGGTCCGGTCACGTGCCTGGTCAGGTGGTTAGTCATCGGGCTCGTCATGGGAGTCGGCGTCACCGATGGCTCTGCGAAGTCCGTTTCGATCAGATTGCGCGGCTTCGCATAGCCGTCCTCGTCTGTTTGGTAGGTCTGATCATCACGCTCGATATTTGACGTAATAAAAGGACGGTCAGGAATGTCCATGTAGATTCCTTCAGCAGAACTCATGAAATCGTTGTTGTCCCGACTGGACCCACCATGAATAGCTGATTCATCAGCATTGTCGTAGGATATTGCGGGTAGCTGCAACAAAGTGTTGGTGTTTGCTGGTCGTTTTCCAATGGCCTGCTCGTTTCGAATGGACGACTTTTTCCTTTTGACGAAGGTGACCAATACCTATTCAAATCAACGTATGGAAATAGACATTCTTAATCACAATTCGATGTTTTATTTATACTTTTTCTGCAAGTATGAAAAAGCTAGCTACACAACTTCTACTATAATAGTTTAAGTGGCTCACATAAGACCAGGGGCCGCTATAAAGGGGTCTTGATCCCTCCCCCATAATCTCTGTCGGTACTTTTGTGACTTGTGTTCTTGTTAAGCTTTGATGAAAACGGATTATTTTCTCAACCTCGAAAAGTACATTTTGATATCTTTTACACCTTTGCCGGCACATTTAAAATCCAAAACAAATAAAATACAATGTGTATTAGAACTTCTTTTTTCATATATTAAATTTTTGTTTGAGTTCTTTTTTCTTTTTTCTTTGGGGGTGATATTTAGTCCTGTAAGTCCCCCTAGTGACAGTTTTGTAACTTATATGAGACTTGTTCTTGCAATGACAACAGAACGCTAACCTCTGATTCATGTTTTCGACTGCAGCATCTGCAGAGATGTACAATAAGGGACACCATGAGCATGAAGAAAAGACCTGCCGTGGCGCCGATCAGCGACAGGTTAAATATAGACCACTCGAAGCCATGTGACACGTCTACGGTAGTTTGAAGAGAAGAGATAAATAGATAAAAATGGATAGAGTATCATGAGCATAAATTTGTCATTATGTTTATGACGTGAGTATAAGCAAGAATCAACAAATTCAAATAATAACAGTACAGTAATAGGCATGAGAAACTTCATGGAAACATTCAAGTGGCTTTGGATCTTAAATGTCTCCAAAAAAAAAAAAAAAAAAAAAAAAAAAAAAAAAAAATATATATATATATATATATATATATATATATATATATACAGGCGCGTACGCAGGGGGGGGGGGGGGGGGGGGTTCAACCCCCCCCCCCCCCTTGGTATTTTTTTATGTGTGTATTTTGGAGGAAAACCCCCCTTTGGTAAAACAGAATGTCAGGGAAATGCCACTTAAACACTCAGGGATATTGATAAAAATCAATGCTTAATCAGAAAAGGGGGAAATTATGAGACAACTATTGTGTCTTGTCTTTGTTTGTGTGTATGGGTGGGTGTGTGTGCGTGTGTGTTTGTGTATGTGTCTGTCTGTCTGTCTGACTGTCTTTGTTCAATGCACTGTTTTGTTCCTCACCCAGTAAGTTGGCGCAAGTGATGGCACTCTTGTAAAGATTGTCTGATGTTCAGTCATGCGTGAAGGGATTCAAATGAAAATGGTATCTAAATATACTGGGAGGATAACCTTATCAAGACATTTTATGAAACCCCTGAATAAATAGTCAAAGTTCAAACAATACAACTTTTAAAAAGTGGGACATTTTTTCTGACTCGCCCTGTATATATATATATATATATATACAAACAACAAAACCGCTTAAATTTGAACTGGCGCACCTTATTGCGTATGTTTTGCTGAAAATCAAATGTTCTTTTTCATGGACATGATGATGAATTAAACAGGATGTTTATTGTCTAATACACACTGGCACAAAATTTTGTCATAAAAAAAATGCTTCAGCTCCTCCGATGTAATGAAAACGAACGAATTAGTTTCAATTAGAATATTGCGAGAAATCAAGTGGGAGTTTCGTAGCAATTAAATCAATATTATTAACGAATTTGGACACTTTTGAATTTGAGTCACACAATTTCTTGTTGTCACTTCATTAACATTATAAGCAATCTATCTAAAACAAATTGTCAATACTCATACAAAGAGTAGGCTAATTAACAATAATGACACCGTGCATGCGGTTTACATGCTGTGTCTTATTCTGTACAGACACTCGAGAACCATCAGAGTGAGAGTTGTGTTTTCAAACTTCAAAATCTGATGTGGATTGTTGTAAATTTAGTTGATAGGTTTGTAGTGGCTTCAGAGCTTCATCATCAACATAGTAATGGTTTCATAGTAACAGTATCATGTGATTCATCACGTGCAGTTCAAGGGGGAGGGCGGTGTCTAGCTGATATGACTGCGAACCCACAATAGACAAAACGAAAACATGGAAAAGATATTGGTGTCATCCTCTTGCAAGTATTTTATATGAGATACCCATCAAAAAAATTACCTCAATCCCCAAATATATAGTGGGGGGCGCCGGAATATTATGTCGCTGGTTAAAAAATGGAGTAAAATTAGAAAATCTCGGCGGCTTCACCCGCTCGCCTTTGCCTTGTACCAACATTGATTAGGAGAGTTTGGCCAACTTAGTTTCACTGGGTCACAACATGGCGTATATTGTTTTGTTTGTACTTGCCCAACAAAGCAGTAGTCGCCATAATGTGACCAACTCGAACCGGGTTGGCCAAACTATCTAAATGGATGGCTCTGCCTTTTACACTAATGGGAGACCCTCAATACGCGAAAATGTAATGCTACGGACGGGAAAATATAGGTCTTCTGGCGCTATGCGCTTCGTTTCTTACTCTTTTATTATATATTGATGAAATTGATCTTTAGTAAGATATAGCTTTGTGTTGGCTTGGTGGTGTATAATCCAGACCCAGTACAATAGAGAAACCAAATCTTCAAGAGTAGTTTTGGTTTCAAGATGTGTATTAATTGCATCTCAAAAATACGAGAGACAAAAATTATCATAATGACAAAACCAGGAAACACTAAGCAATGCTTAAGTAGAGTAACAATATGTCTCCTACACTTTCAATATATTCATCAAGAGATCTCTACATCCCTCGAAATGAAAGATGGAAAGATGACGGATTTTTAGATCAAGGTCAAACTTTATTTTTATCCTAAACTAACCTCACCACTTATTGAGCAGGATATCAAAAATTAAATCTCCACTTCATGCCTATGGTTCTTGTTTTTAACATATTGTAATGAATTATTCAGAGCTTATTAATAGCTAGAGATTACATAAACAATCTCTACTAATTTTTTTTTTACAGATATCATTTTTATCCCGGCGCACATTATGGACCATCTCCACTCTTGACACATTTTGGCTTTTGTATTCACATTTTATCATCTATTCGGTTTCGCCCTTGTTAGTTCAAATGCGGTACCATAATTAGGGATCGAACGCACATCCTTGTTCCGTGTGCTTATACATACCACTCGACTATGACATCTTTTATTGAACCAAATGACCTTTTTTCAACTGATATGACTTTGACCTATTGAATTTGAATTGATATAACTGATGGCATTACATACTTTGACAGGTAAGAGCAATGAATTGATGTGATTCACAACGTCCTCTTGTCGCCTGGCAATCTTTTATCCTGGGTGAGTCTGCAAGTTACCATGGAATGTGAAAGAAGAAAAAAAGAGCAAAATTTGAACATATTTCTTGTACTCTCCCTATCAATGTCAAATTCCTCCTTTCCCAAAAGAATTTAAAAGCTGTTTTTTATAAATCTTTCTTGCGACCAAATCATATTCAAACTCAAAGATTTATTCTTACTAAAATACATACCCAGAGAATGGGCAGAGATTTAACGAAAGTATCACACTAACTTATATTCTGCATTGTCTCTGAGAAACGTCATATCATTAACTAGTTGAGCGTTCTTAATTTCTGTATAGTGTTTTCTGATAATATTACATAATAATACCTAATAATTCAACATTGATGTCGGCATCTTTACTGAAAAATGAACACCCACACAACCGCGCTTACACCTTAAGCCTCAAATATTATAACTGTCTGTAGAGGGTTTTGGAGAAAATATTTTAAAGGTTGGACCAATTCAACTTCACCCATTTGAATTCATTTAGTTCCATGCGACAACTAGTTTGTTTCATTATGCTAAACCCCATATAAAATGATATGCATTATAATACCCTCATTTTATAAGATTTTTTTTGTTTCAGCATTATATTTCTGCTCACGATTAGCAAATTTTGTTATAATATCAAAATATTCTGAAATATTTTTTTTTTCTTCATCAAATGAGGGTATTATAATGCATATCATTTTGTATGGGGTTTAGCATAATTTTTTTTACAAAGTATACTTACTAGTTGGACATTTTAAGGCGATAATACTGTCGCGGTCGTAGTTCTCATGCTGAATTGTTGCCGATTTGACCACTCCCTGATCATGATAACCTAAATCTTCACAGATCATTGCCAGGGTGTCGTGTGTGTGTCCGAGGTCAGTTTCATTGCAGACACTTATCCATTCTGCGCCGTTCAAGGAAAATTGAAGTTCAGCAGGGGTGACGTTGTAAAGCATACGTGCTGCGATCGAATACGCTGGAAGTAAAAGTTCGATGATTTTTTTTATTTTTTTTTTGTGTGTGGGATAGTTTGGATACAAAGTTACCGATTGAAAGACCAATATTACGGTAATAATATCTATTAAAGGCACACTGTCCTACTTGTAGCTACTTGCTCCCTCTATATAGAAAACTTCCCAAATCGGTGCCTGTTGGTCCCCCATGATCCTCTTTTTCTTATGTTAAATGAGAGCTGAGTTAATGAGATAGCCACCTGTCACAGTGACCTCGATGGCTCGCTGTGTGGTCTAATCCCTTCTAGCTGCAGTAGTAACGCCTACCTTTAACTTTTCAAAAACTTTTTTTTTTTCTCACAAGTTTATCGAGTAAGACGTGTTCTGGGCAAAACATCTTGATATTTAACTTTTTATAGCGAGTGCGCATTAATTGTAATCGTAAAGAAACTTAGACGAAGTATGAGACGTTTTGGCACAGTTGTTTGGCAGAAATACTGTTATGTAAAACGTGCACATACCCGAAAAAAAATTGTGAACAATTTTCAATAAATGTCCCTTTTATCGTTCAGAGAACAAAAACTATAAATTTCATTATAGAGACGTGTTGTTTCAATAAAATAATGTATATTTTTCAATAAATAACGCGCTCGTAACCCCCTCCCCTAAAATGGCCTACTAGGGAGAAATAATGAAACGAAGAGAGAGGGGGAGAAAGGGAGAGATGGACAAAAGAAAATCATAGGACCCCTCGCGCGCAACCTCATGCTTCGCAATGGCTTTGATAATTTGCATTTAATTCACTAGGTAAGACTCGCGTATCTCCCCACCCCTCCCCACCCCCTATAGTTCCGCCCAATGATCGATGTAAATGGTACCCCTCCCCCTCAACGGTTGGATCCATACTATATGCCATTGATTCTAACACGACCGCAAAGGCTTTCAAGAAAAACGTAAGGGGGTAATTTCAATAGCTTTGTCCATTATCAGTTATTGCATTATGCGAATATGATGACGTGTGTTCTAACTGATCCCAACATGATATCTATGGAATAGATGATTATCTCATCAAATCAACTCTCAATTAACATAAGAAAAAGGAGAGATCAGGGGGACCAACAGGCACTGATGAGGCATGCTATATAAGGCGGTGTCACACAGAGGCCAAAATTTCGGATTTTAGTTTTCCGAATTATTCGTAGCCTGTCTGTCAGAAGTCTGTCACCGACTGACATGAAAAAATAGATTTCTAAAATCTGGTTTATTCAAGATGGGTCGGGATTTTTCTGCGTGACACCGCCTATTGAGGGCGAAAGTAGCTACACTGTCGCTCATAAAGATGGATTATTTTTTTTTAATTCCAATTTATGGAATTATTTTAAAAATAATTTAAAAATAATAGATCTAGATATTAGTATACATTCTCAGATTTTATTGAATAATAATTTGCCAATGTGTGTTTTGCTTGACTGCTAAAGCATTGTGTATGCTACTATGCTTATCAACTAGGGGACCTATGCCCTTAAGTCATAAATGACAGTAATGAGGATTAATGCCCCACAAAAGGGCACTAATATAGCACATCGACACGGTTTTGATCCTGGGGCCTCACAGTTACGAGGCCATTGCTTTGTCACTGAACCATGACTGTACGCAGCGGGGGCTAGGGTAGGGGGCAGTTTCCATAAATTAAAAAAAACACAGAAAATGCAATAAATTTTCAATAATTTATTGCATTTAACCCCGGTGCCTAACATAACAAAAAAAATCTGTGTGCCCATGCCTTGAGCCATAATGCATGGCCGTCCAGAGGATTTTTTATGTTGGGGACCGGGGTAAATTGCAATAAATTATTGAAAATTGATTTCATTTTCTGTGTTATTTTTTATTTATGAAAACTGCCCCCTACCCTAGCCCCCCGCTGCGTACAGTCATGGTTCAGTGACAAAACAATGGCCTCGTAACTTTGAGGCCCCAGGATGAAAACCGTGTCGATGTGCTTTATTAGTGCCCTTTTGTGGGGCATTAATCCTCATTATTGTCATTTGTGACTTGAGAGCGTAGGTCCCCTAGTTAATAAGCATAGTAGCATATACATGCTTTAGCAGTTCCGCAAAACACACATTGGCAAGTTATTATTCAATAAAATATGAGAATGTATACTATTATCTATATCTATTATTTTTAAATAATTTTTAAAATAATTCCATAAATTGGGGTAAAACTAAAATATTCCACCTTTATGAGCGACAGTGTATAAGTAGTGCAGTGGGGGTTTAAAGGCAATATGAATAGCCCTGCCCATGAACTTTAATTCGAAATGTGCGAACATATATCTCTCCTTACCAAAATGTTGATAACACGATGCAGTCAGATTAACATCATCCGTCGACGAGGGGCCATAGTCAGATGAAGCTGCAAAGGAGACGCAAATTGGGCTTCCCCTGAATGGGTCAGAGGTCATGGAACCGGCATCCAAGTCTGGTGAAGCGGTCCTCTCATAACCATCGGTTACATCTAGGCCTTGGTGGACCGATGTGTTTGAAGCCTGGAAGTTGTTGAATTTGACGAAAATGTTCACACCACTCGGCATCGATGTATTCTGTCTATCCGGAACCGAAGGAGAGTATGTCCGATTGGAAGTACATTCCATTGGTCTGTTCACTGCAATTAACGAAAATGTATTATTAAGTGTATAAGGTGATCGTAAAATGTTTTATACGACGTAATCAAACAGGTATAAGTTTGAGGGATGCAAATATAATAACATTGTGAGTTTCCGTTAAAGAATGTTTAGTCAAAGGATGACTGAAAGTATACAAAGTAAGTAATGGTAATATGATGTTGGCCTCAGTATAAACCAGTTCTCCTTTTTCTAAAAAATCAGTCATGATAACAACTACAGCCGACTTTAAAAGGGACTTGTTATCATTGTTCGGATGAAAGAAAATGGTGCTAACTTTAATGCTATAGATATACAATCTGAAAGTTTGAGTGAAAACAGACCATTATTGATGATAAAAACTGAAGAAAATAAATGATCTGATCGATTCCTGAATTCTCCCAACTATATTATTATAATTTAATTAAATCAATGAATTGGCTCTATATACCATTTCAAACATTTGAGTGTTGAAAGATTTTAAAAGCCTGTTTTATGTCCTATTTTCATGGAAAAACCGTTGGGAATGTTCAAAAATTGGTTGGGAGAATTTACTGTTAGAGAGTGTCGAAGAATGACGCCTTCAAAGAAAACCATACATTTTTTAGATACCTTTGTGGTTTGGGTTTTTTTTTCAGGATTTTTTTTCAGGTTAGAGAGTTAGTGCATGCAGTCGAAGGAATATAATAAGTAACATTTAATAAAGAAATTACGCAGTTTTTTCAGCAACCATGCTACTGGTTCAATTTAAATAGGTATCACAGTTCGATCCGTTCTAGGCCTAATATTTCATGCAATGCGCTTCGATCACCAGTTTAAGATGAAATGCACACAGTTAACTCCATGTATGTTTCGAACTGATTAGATTCGGTGTCATTTTGTGGCCATGTCAATTATGGCCTGGCATTGATAAAGGAGGGTTATCAGAATTTGCAGATATTGGATTGCATAAGCAACAAAGTTAAAAATATATACGTATAGATTTGCAGATGGGGGATGGAGAAGAAGGTAAAAGGATATAAGGGGATAATGGTGAAGGGAAAAGGAAAAAAACAGGAAGAAGGAAAAACATACTACATGGAAGGAGTGACGTCAAACCGAAAAGGTTTGAGAGTTGTTTTAATAATCTGTTATCTTTTAATCTTTTAAAGTCCATTCCAAATTTTATTAAGTTAAACCGAAAATGAAAATTCTTTTTGCCCAATTGAACGTGAGCCCGGCAGCCACTGTGCAGCGCCAGATCGACGTTAATTGCTCTATCCCTTATTGTTGAACGCCAAACAAGGGTAGCAGCAACTCCCGTGTTTTAGCGTCTTTTGTTATGACGCGGCCGGGGTTCGAACCCATGACCCATGACTGAGCCAAAACACCGGTATCAGCAATTAAAGCCAAGAAAAGAACAACTCACCAACTAGTCCGTGTGTACCTGGGATACTCATGAAGCAAACAACAGTCAGAATTACATCCAACGTACACATTATGCTAGGGATGCTTCCGGCTTCGTGATGATCGTTAAAAAAGGAGAAACTAATCCAGGTAATAAACTGTTCTTGTAAGCTGAGAGATCTCGTCCAAAATATCATGTCCAATGGGTGAAGACACCCTTCCTTCCTTCTGCGCAGAGAGCCATATGCATTAAAAAACGGTTGTCGTACCGTGGTCTGCAGACAGGCGGCAGTTTTGGGAAAAGATGCTATAAATCATGTTGAGCAACATTAGAAAGTAAAAGTCGTTTACCAAGCAAGATGAAATGTCTGCTTAATTATGATTAATTACAGATTCATCGCCGGTATCCATTACAAATACAAGAGCAAATCGAAACCTGTAATTATGCACTTGGTATATAGCGTGCTATAAATATCGAAGCTAATTTATGTTTAAGATTTTTGATGATGTATGCACGTATGCATGATGAGTAAATTTAGTTCGTGTGTATACCACCGGTACCAACTCTACATGGGATTCATAATGATCTAAACTTGAATCAAGGTCAATATTTAAGATACACAAAGTACATTGCACTGTATCTCTCAAATGTCTAACACGCGGAAGATAAATGAAAGGGCTTTTATATATCTTGGGCATATTTTGTGAATAGTGATTTACATTCACTGTGTTACTTTGAAGAAAGGGCTTGAATACACGCTGAACCAGTGGTGAAGATACGGATGAGATGGGGGCACGTGCCCCCCCCCCCCCAAAAAAAAAGACTCCCCTCACCACCCTCCCCCGAATCAAGGGTCATGTTAACCCGGAGTTCAAACGCGAGTAAAGATGGTGACCTATCCCTCCCCCTCTCCCTCAACACTCCATCCTTCCCCCTCCCATCCATGATGCTGGTGATCCTCATCAAGATTCTGGACCAACGCTTCGCCACTGCCCCCCCCCCCCCAAAAAAAAAAAAAAAAAAAAAAAACCTTTCATTAGCCCTCCCGGTGGCCCGATGTGCATGCGGAGAGGTCGTGATATAGTTCATGACTTGCCTCTAAATTCAAGGGATGGGGTTTTAAATCCCAGCATTAATTGCACTAATGTTCATTGGCAAGATGCTCCACGTTTGCATTCATTTCTGTATGGTATAAACCGAAAGTACCTCGGTGACTACGGGCCACTTCATTTTTAAATAATTCACGTCATTACGTGTATATTTCATAAGATTCACAAGATTCACATTATCTGCAATAGACGGTTATGCATATTATATTCCACATACTAAGAATCTTGCTCTACGATTGATCAAAAGTAAATCACGTGATGAGAGACAGTTCACCCATCATTGATGGGAGAAGAAAAGTTCGTCGCACTGTGTAGATAGTAGTACTATCTACACAGTGCAACGCAATTTCACTGAAGGTTGCGTATTGCTCTCCTCTTTAAGCGCTTTTAGTGTTAATACGCGAATATTGGTCATCATGATTTTTCTCACTATTGTCGATAGTGTTATTTTGTATGGATTAACATTAATTCTATTTGTATTGTATATTTTACAGTGTTAAATGGACAAATTCAAACTGATTGTAAACGTCTCCAATACGCCGATGTGGGTGACATGAGCATAAATTGTCATTGTCATTGTCATTGTCATTGTCATTGGTCACGCGCGGAATATGATCACACCACCACCATACTACACTGTACGTTTCGTACACCGTTTGCTAGTTGTTAATTGATGACTTGTTGCTCTAAAATGATGAGCGAAGTGAAATGTTTCCGATGTGGAATATAAAGCAAATAATCACCGTTTGGTTTCAGGCGATGGCAAACTATCACTTCCGAGGCGATCTGAATGTATGTTTCCTCAACTTTGCTTCGGAAAGATAGCTACATCCAGATCGCCTCGGAAGTGATAGTTTGTCCCATCACCTACACCTACGGTAATTATATGCTTGGGGTCTATTCGCTATTCATAAGGACCGTTATTCATAGGGACTACTATTCTTAGGGACCGCTATTCATAACGTGGAACTTCCCATACCTACAGGTCCGCTATTCATAATGGTAGAAGAGGGTCGCTATTCATAATTCATACTAAGGGTCATTAATCGCAAGGACCGCTATTCATAATACGAAATGAGGTTCGCTATTCATAATAGGCGTAGAGGATCGCTATTTATAATAGAAGTATAGGGTCGCTATTCATAATACGAAATGAGGGTCGCTATTCATAATGATGTTTTTCTTATGTTATTTATGTTTGTACTCTATATTATGTCAATGTTTAGTTTTGATGAATTTTATATTTTTATATATTCCCTGTATTTTTGTATATCAAAAACTTATTACGTCGTTCTAGAGGGCGTACTTGGAAAGCAGTTTTGTTAAACTGAATGTACCTACCCTCTATTTTAAATAAAACTTGAATAAATAAATAAATACGAAATGAGGGTCGCTATTCATGATAGGAGCAGAGAGTCTTTATGATTCACGAAGAGTAAGAGTAAGGCTGAAGTGGGTTGTCTTGAAACAAGATAGATAATAACAGAACAAACACATAATAATACATACCACATGTCATTTCACCGCAGTGGCGGATCCAGGGGCAGGGGTCCGGGGGGCAGGCCCCCCCCCCCCCCCCCTCCCTGGCAAAAAAAGAAGGAAAAGGGGGAAGTCAGGCACCTGAATGTTCATTTGACGGTAATGTAATGCATAAAACCCCTAAGCTTCCGGGGGCTCTGCCCCTGGCTTTCACCGAGGGCCCAAGGTCAGGCACCTGAATGCTCATCTGACGGTTTTCGCCACTGCCGGTGTCACTATTACGTACCTATGTTTGGCTCGCATAATTTCAAATTTGCCCCCCCCCCCTCCCCTAAGAAATCCTGGATCCGCGCCTGGGTCCTATACTTACAAAATAGGAATTAAAGGTATCGGCTACATTTTCAGACTTAATAACTGTATCTTCTTTAATTTTAAAATTATCATTGGGCAATTTTTAAGTTTTTTTTCTTCCAATCAAATCATCAATAATAACCCAAGTAGATTTTATATTTGATATCACTCTATTAAGTTTGTCGGAATAGTAAATTTTAAGAGAATTTCGAATGATGTTAGTTAATTTATTTCGGTATATTTTTTATTTGTTTTTGTTATGAATAGTTGAGTTAGTTAGATAAGCCTTATACAGTTTTTTTTCCTTGTGTGTATCGATTGTAGAATTGCTTTTGTTATCCATGGCATTTTACAACGGTTATTTTTCTTGTTCGCAGACACTAGAGGGATTTTTTTGTCATAATATATCTGCAATTTCGTATTCAAAAGTTCGTATGCTATATCTGCATTTGATTCATTAAAGACGTCCAGCCATTCTTCTGTTACTTGATCACTTTTGAACGATTAAATATTTTTGGGTGTTTCTTTTCTGTACATGTTTGATTTAGCTGAGTTTTTCATTATTATTTCATTATTATATATTACAAAAATTGTCAAATGATCAGATATATCAGAATATATCAATCCACTGGTAATGTTTTTATCAAAGATATTATAAAAAATGTTGTCTATAAGGATTGAAGATTGACTGTCAATTCTGGTTGGTTAATTTTTATGTGGATAACAACTATTAGAATAAGTAATATGAAGAAGTGTATCATGGTAGCTACTAAGAGATAAAAGGTCAATGTTTAAGTCGCCTATTAAATATAATTGTTTACCTTCCCCTGTAAGATTGTGAAGGCATTTATCAAGATCTTCACAAAATAAATTTGTATGACAATGAGGGGGTCTATAGATTAATCCGACGATTATATGTTTTTGTTTGGATTCATGATTTCTACAAATAATGATTCACTTTGTTTTAACGATATATATATTTTTTTTTTAATTGTAAATGTTCATTGACGTCAAATGCGACACCCCCTCCTCTTATTCCTTCGCGATATAGTCTGATCAATGTATACTTTTGCAAGTTGAATAAATTAGGCGAAGTGTTATGAAGCCAAGTTTCAGTGACACCAATAATAGAAAAGTGAAAATTATTTAGAGTATGTAGCAATATTTGCAGAGAATCAAAATGTTTGCTTAAACTTCTATCATTTACGTGAAGTAAGCTAAATTTATGTTGTGTTTTTTGAAAATTTGAAGTAAATTCATCAGTTGTGTAATAGTTACTATCAGAGGATACCTTGTTTGTATTGAAAATGGATAACAGGTCTAAATCATTATTATTGAACATTGACTATTAATACCAATTTATTTTGATTAAAGGGATAATAACTGGTTTGCATGTAAAGTTTTTGTGTCGAACTAGTATGATGGGGGTAGCGATCTAAGATGAAAAGGGAATGGAATGAGGAGATGATGATAGGTGAACATGAAATGTATAAAATGAATGATGATGGGATCCTAAAGCGTTTACTAAATGATTAACTTTCATAATGATAAGCTCACTCATTTTTGAGCATCTCAACCATTAAGTACATTTAAAATTACGGAACCTTTGATAAAACACTTTGTCCCGGCACCACTGCACTTAATAAAAACATATTTGATGCCTGGATAATAAGAATTTGGTAACTAATATCATATTTAGCTTCTCACGAATCAAAATGTTCCCAACTCTACTCCACATTTAAACTCTAATGATCAAAATATGAAGCAGAGCCGAGAAAAGAATTCCTCAGGACAAAGGTTTTACACATTTACATAGGAATAGCTATGACCCACAGATGCAATAAACATAACATGGTATTAATTATTCAATTAAACAGAGAATGCTTCTATGCATGGCCTGCAATTGTAAATTTGTAAAACATAAAGTAACAAAATAGAGAACTAAATTTTTGAAAACAGGAGTATAGAAATTTAATCTTTTTCATTATTAATATATTACAAAAATTCATGCTATATTCGGCAATTATTACAAAATAAACACAACGATGACATATAAATTGAAGTTAAATATAATATCTACAGTATAAGCATCTAATGTTGAATAACTTCAGTTCACATATCTTTAAAGAAAACAAGAAAAAAATACTTTTCGTTTTAAATTATTTGGTACATGTTTGTGAGGTACGTATTTAATGAATATCGGTACATTAGAACAGATTTTCAAAAGAATAAATGACACCCTAGATTAAATTAAATACAGTGCAAGTGGATCCTATAACAAACCAGCTCACGCACCCAAACAAAATTCCTTCCTGAGGACCGTGTGATGAGGCACTCCATCAACCTGTCGTCAATGAAGGAACCACAGCACCCGGAATCCAGTCTACATTAATAATATGCCACTTTAGGCAAGCCCCTGGCCCCGGCCCCTGGCGAGCCCACAGGTCGCCAGGGAAACCTTTGTTTAAAGGAAGCATGAAAGGAACTCTGACCGGGAGCGCAAAGCAGTCCATGGATAGTTAAAGAAGAAAAACAGATATAAGAGTACACACACACCAACTTGACACACACACACAATTCTCTGAAGAAATAAATGCTTGAACCGATCCTTTTCAAAGACACAAAAGTACACACACATAAAAAAACGAGTGCCGGTATCGATCCATGCAAAATATTCAAATAGATTAAGAGTCATTTCGAATATTCTTCTATTACGTTTTACAGATATGGATTTCTTTAAGATAATTTGTTTAAATATAAGAATAATACAAATAACAGATAAACCAACGTTTTATATTCAATGCAATTGACATTATCGAATTTATGGTCATTTCTTTAGAAGGGTTAGATTTCTTCTCTGAATAAGAGAAGACAAAAATAACGATGAATTTATAAAATCTGACCAATTCATAGTAAATATTCAATAAATGAATTTGCATATAAACAATGCAACACTGTTGTTGAAAATTTGACAGAAATAGACACGAGACCTTCCAAACTAGGTTGACATTACATAATCGATATTCTTTCCTGTGGCAAATGTTACCCGTTATATAAAAAAAAATTGAAGTAAGCAACACAACCTTCCTGTATTAAGTCCGATCAATTTTACATAATTGTCCATGCAAATTATTCAAACAGATTTATATCTATTTCTAATCAAATATTCTTTTCGACATTACATAATCCTGTATAATTCTTTCCTGTAGCAAATGTCAACAATTTTAGTAATTATACACAAATTGGAGAAGTCAACGACACAGCCGATCTCATATTTGGACGGATCAATATTAAATAAATGTTGTTTTGAAGAAGAAGAAAAAAATGTTTATCATCAAGTGGAAATTTTTCTCCAACGATTAAATTGTGCAACATGACAAACTAAACCTTTTCCTAAATTACATAACAAAATTGCAAAGTGGAAACGATACAAGGAAAAGGTTTCCAATGTAAGTTTAAAGCTATGCTAAGCACATTATTATTAATTTTGCATGGTTCTGTTTCGAGATCAGTGGTAATACAACTTTGTATTAAGATCTGTATCGATTTCGTTTTGCAACTTTTTTTTCCATTTGTGGTAACTTCTCCTTCTTGAGTAGCATTCTGGCGGAGTTATTTTCAGCTACCGCCTCTAAATCTGACATTTATTTCTTCATTGTAGATATATCAGCGTGAATGGTATCAAGTTTGGAACATGCCCGATTTGAGAACTCGTTGAAAGATTTTTGGAGGTCAGCAATCGAAGACTCCATAGCTGGCGTGTTATCGGACTGCGTACATGGCGTTTGAGTGTGTAATGGGTCTACCGTTGATGGGCGTTGGCTCGACGCACTGGTACTGGTAGTCCGTTGCTTACGGCCTTTACTTCTCAATTCGTAAGCTTTCTTCATGAGGCCGTAAAACATATATCAGAGGCGTCAGAGGATGCACAAATCGTTGAATTAGTATTAGGATCAGTCCATTACCTTAAATAATGGTTCCAGACGTGAAAAGTAGCATTTTTACAGATGTAATGGTGAGAGCTCAAAAATAACACCTTCGTAATAAAGGGTGGACACTTTCAAACTGCAGGCGGAAATCCATCAAATTTCAGGCACATGAACATGAACATCTCCTGAACATCTCTTCAATATCTTGCCGAATCTTGAGCCCAGGAGCGGCAGAATCACGGCGACACCAGCAGCAAGTGCTAAACCGCCCATAATACTGAACGCAACGTTGTAAGACTGTGTTCTGTCATAGATCTTTCCTGCAAATCATAGAAGACAAAAATAGATATTTAAATAAATAATATTACAAAATGTCGATATTTAGTATCTGGACGGCCTGCCATAGTTAAGTCCAACTTAAAGTCGATCTTAGTCTTTGTGAAACACCTCCGGGTATGTTAAGCATTGTGTCCTCTCATTTTTCATCTATTGAAAATGATGTTTGTTTGTTTTAATACGTGTCTCCATAATAGCTCGTTCTTCGGAAAGCATTCTTTTTAACGCTTCGATCAAAAATGATTAACCGACTTACCTGCAACAAAACCAGCGAGTGGAAATGCAATCCCATAACAAAGAAGCACCAAGGCTAAACCAGTTTTGTATCGCTCCTTCCCAGCCGTATTTTTCATCAGAACGAACATAGTCGGGATGTTAAAACCCATCATAAAACCAAACACAACTGCGAGAATCGTCAGAAACCAAAATTGTTCGGCGAAGAAGTTCACGAAGAACGCCGCTGCTGTGACGATGTTCGCAAGCAAGTACCATACTTCGACTGGAAGAATATTTTTAGAGAAGACGAATCCACTTGCGAAGCGGCCCAAGAAGTTGGCAAATCCAGCAGCGAGTGAGATCTGGGCGGATCTGAGGTCTGTGAGGCCTTTGGCTTGGGCATTGGGGATGTTAAATAGAAGCCAAGTAGCGTACGGTATAGAGAAGAGGAGTATCTGGAAGCAGACAACGATCATTAGGGGACGTTCTCCAAAGATGCGAAGGCCCAAAATGTTGATGATTTTCCTGAGCCACTTCCAAAGACAGCCCGCATTCCTTGTTTCCACTTCATCATCTGGCTCTTTGGAGATTACAGTTGCAACGTCGAGGGTGGCAGCAGCATCATTTTCAGCAGCAGGGGAACGACGTTGAACAGCGCCCTCATCCTTTCGACAAACCATCTCAAGCTCTTGACCACTCTGAATCGTCGTGTTTATACTTTCCTTGACGTCATCTGAATAAGGCTTGAAACTGATGTTATCATGTGCCTCAAAATCAACGTTCTTTGGGGTTGTAGACCCATTTGAGTTTTTCTTGGTGCTAAGTGGTTTGGTACGAACTGGCTCTAACATCGCTCCGATAACGAGGTAATGGGCATTGACTCCTCCCAGTAATAAGATAGCACCTCGCCAGCCATACATGTCAAGAAGGATTTCAAAGATCCACGGCATGATCATAACTCCAGTGCTTCCACCTGATGTCATGATACCAGTAGCTATTTCGAACCGATCGGAGAAGTAGCTGTTGAGACAGGTGTATGTTGGTAGAGTGATGAAGATGTAACCAGCACCTATATGAAGAAGATAAACAGAAAATAAAATCATTAAGCTTTTCAGTAAATTACTTTGGTACGATTTTTCTAGCACCTATACATAGACCGTAATAATAACGTAAAAACACAATGGAATTTTCTAAACACGTGTTCGGAAAACAGTAGTCAACACTTACCGAAGGCTATGAGAGCGGCAGTAACTTGAGGAACCGTTTGGGTAAAGGAAGCACATGCGAGCCCTGCTGCTGATATAGCTCCACCGAACATCGTTAGCTGACGAACAGAGAACCATCGGAGCAGGTATGTGTTCAGAAAAGCTGTGACGATGAAATAAGTAAATATAATGCGTCATTAATGTATGACTTTGGAATAAAACTTAAAAGTCTCTTAAACTGTGCAACCTTTTCAGAGAAGATTGAAAAGGTTTTGTAGGGCTACTTTAATTTTCTGCCACTTAAAGTAGAGATATCGCTCTTAAATCTGAGTTAGCAGACCGCCATATTCCTGCATGGCGAGGGAGGTCCTACTTTGGTGGTGGGAAATTAAGATGCGCATTTGACCCACATAAAATCCTGCGATATAGGTATAATGGAGAGGCGAAACGTCTTACCAAGAAAACATTCGAAGCTGCTTGAAAATGCAGGCATATTTTGAATAAGATTCGTGAATGCTTTCAATGTTACTTTTTTTAATTTCATTTATATAATCATGAATGAAATATGAGGTTAATAGCACAAAGATTCATTTCGAAGGGAACTATAATGGCGTTTTTAATTTGAAATGATTCATTTTATACATAATATACAGTGCGTCTTTGGAAAAACGAAACCGAGAATTATCGATGTTTTATCATATTTTTTTTTTTTAATCACAATTATAATTGATAAATGACACATATTTGGAAAGCTTAGATCCTCCTCTTTCATTTGATGTAACTCATATAACGCATCTTTTACGCATGAGACAGTGATTAAAATGAATTTGAAGAGAGGAAACAAAAAACTCATTTGGCAGACGGTATCTGAATCTCAAAGAGAAATCACATTTCTAGAAAGTTGAGTTTCTGCCCTTTCATATGACACCTCAATCACGAAAAATGAGCTAGGAATAACAAAGTTCTGATTGTTTGAAGTAGTGCTTGCATTTCCATAATTTTATCAAACGAATTCGTTTTCACTGGCTGCTTGCCTTAGCAACAAACGGAATTAACAAAAGACTTAACTCCATTTCGTTGACAATCGGCCGTAGACGTAAGACTTCATGCATGGCTGATTTTCAACGAAACGGAGTTAAGTCTGTTGTCAATTCTGCTTGTTGCTACAGCAGGCAGCCAGTGAAAACGAATCCGTTTGATACAATTATGGAAATGTAAGCACTACTTTAAACAAACAGAACTTTGTCATTCCCAGAGGAGGATCTAAGCTTTCCAAATATGTGTCATTTATTAATTATAAATGTGTCTAAGTTATGATAAAACATCAATAATTCTCGGTTTCTGTATATACATACATTTCAATAAAGTAATTATAATGTATATCCTTTTCTCCACCTTACCTAGGATAGTATATATACCAGACACGACGCCGTATATACCAGATATATATGATGTGCTGACACCAAACTGACGAGTGAGGTCATCCAGGATGAGTGACAATGTTCTTATTGATCCAACCTCGATGAAAGGAACAAAGAAGAGACAGACTAAGATACCCCATCGCTTGAATCCTTTCTTCCCTCTTTTTTCTCCACCCTTTGCGTCATCGGAGGTTACATCAGCATCTGAAGGAATACAAAAGAATGAAATGAAGGTAATACCGTGGATCTACAATTTTCCAATCAAACTTTTCATGTAGGGCGCCGACCACGTTAGCGGAAATATAATGTTGATGCCCTGTAGTTCGATTGCGAAAGTGCGTTCTCACTATGTCAACTCACTGTGGAGTGTACACACTGTGGTTTCCTGTGACCACAGTGTATGTACAAGAAGTGTTCACCGTTTGTAGTAACGCTGTGTTCAAATATGGTGTCCACATTGCGTTACTACACTGTCGCTCATATATTTGGAATATTTTTTTTTACCCCAATTTATGGAATTATTTTGACATTTTGATTTATTCCTAATAGTTCTAGATGGTGATGATGATTATGATGATGCACATCATTTGTATGGCGCCATTTATCTGTTTAAAAAAAACCTTTCAAAGGCGCGAGCTCCTCCAATAAATTTAGCATTTTTGAATGTCTGAAGGAAGATGTTAGTTTTGAGTGAAGCTTTGAAGTGGTCAAGGTTGTCAATTCGCGAATAGATTTTATTGAATAATAATTTGCCAGTGTTTGTTTTGCGTGACTGCTAAAGCATGTGTATGATACTATGCTTATCAACTAGGGAACCTACGCCCTTAATTCATAAATGACAATAATAAGGATTAATGCCCCACGAAAGGGCACTTAATATGTGGCACATCGACACGGTTTAGATCATGGGGCCTCACAGTTACGAGGCCATTGCTTTGCCACTGAACCATGACTGTACGCAGCGGGAACAAGGGCAGGTGGCAGTTTCCATCAAAAATAAAAAATAAAAAATAAAATGCGATCAATTATCAATAATTCATTGAATCCCCCCCCCCCGGTCCCCAACATAAAAGAAATCATCTGTACGGTCATGCATTATGGCTCCAGGCATAGGCAAGCAGAGCACTCCATGGTACACGGGTGGAAGTGTTCTTTGAAAAGGGGAAACAAAGGCTAAGTATGTAGCATCTCCATCGCTGTAGGAGTGATTATTTCAAAATGTACAAAGTGGGACCTCTTCATGTTTTGAAGATCTGTGGATATTTGGGGTCATTGCAGCCATGAGCTAACCGTGAACTGGTCTATTATAAGCGTTGACATTATGGGACAGAGAGCCACTTTATATTTTGATGGCAGTATTTTAACCCTCTAGGCAGAACAACATTTATTTTAACCCATTACCTACTGGAACCAGGGGCCCATGTATTAAGCCTATGGCAATGAATGAATTCAGTAGTCAACATGTTAAGGGTTAAATTGATCACATATTTCCTCAAATTGGCAACATCAATATTTTTCTTTTATTGCTGCATTCTTAAAATTAAATGTAATGCATTTGAAGGAAATATACATGGGCAAGAATGTTGTCATCAAAATTGCAAAATAGCAAATTTTGATGGGAAAACAATGATTTGGAATATCTCAAAGTGTTGCCAATTTAAAGACTTTGAAGCTTATTCAACCTGTTTAGATTCCTGGCAGCAAACAAAATGGCCCGAATTCACAAAGGAGGTTTGTTGACAATCCTTGGTTTTCGTGCGTCATATGACGCGTTTCGACGCGTTTTTACAAACCAGGTTTGTAAAAACGCGAAGATACGCGTCATATGACGTACATAAACCTCGGTTTGTCGACAAACCTCCTTTGTGAATTCGGGCCAATATAGTCATGAAGCGGAAATGGATGCACATGTGTGCAGAAATGTTTGCCCTTTCTTCTTATACATCTGGAATAATTTGTAGGACTCTGAACCAAAAGTTATCGAGCTACACCACACATGTGGAACGATTGCCCTGAATGGGCATTGTAATCAAACAGGTCACCCGTTTCACAAAGCCTTTTGTCAATGACAAATGACAAAGATCAGTGACAAAACTGCTGATAACCAATCAGAAGCAAGGATTTCAGTAGCTTATAACAAACATTGTTATTTGTCACTGGTGACAAGTTCTGTGAAACTCCCCCCAGGTTTATGATTTGCCTTCAAATAAGGTAACCCTATCTGCCACCCTGTACATTCATAGGCAGCCTAAGTAAAAAATAAAACAAATAAACAAATTATATTTAATTACATGATCACAAATTGTTGAAAAGCTGTGACAATATAAGAATATCATTATTATCACTGTCATTTTCGTCACATTTAACAATGTCATCATATTCAACAATGTTATCATCACTTTGACAATTGTCTTATATTATTTTTTTCTCTTTCTTTCTTTAATTTATTTATCATCATCATCATCACCATCATTATTATCACAATCGTCATCATCATCATCGTATTTAACCTTTGTCCGCTTCAGTTGACTTTATTCTAAACTTCGTCAGTTTATCTTCAAGAATATCCAATGTCTCCAGACCATCTTTTCCTTCGGAATGTTGCTCCATCCACGTCCGGATAAATGTTTCAACAGTGATGCTGGAGGAACCCGGTATCCCTTGGAGATTGCGAATCGTCTCCTCATCAAGACCCATCTCCTCAACAAGAGACCAAACGTCATCTCGATCGAACTCGGCGGCCAAACGTTTGAGCTCTACGTCATGATACATCCTTAAACGTGATGGTTTCTGATAAGAATTAAACAAATGGTTATGTTTCAATTTAAAAATGAATATGTATTCACAAGAAGAGTTCAAATCGAATATGTATTAAAAGTAATTGAAATTTATATTATTTGCAGGAGGATTTCAAATTGCTTTCGCGTTTTTATTTATATAATTTCGTACACGAGTTTAAAATGATTTGAATTCACGTTTCCCCCAGATGTGCTATAATGATTATTTTCATATTATATGCAAGACGAGTATAAAATGCTTGTGTTTACGTGGCTTGCAAGAAAAGTTGAAAAAGATTGCTTTTAAATTGATTTGCAAGACGATATTTATGTCTCATTGTAAGCTCAATGGCTTTAACTGTGATTTGTAACCTGTCATACAATTATAGCATGCATCAAATATGAATGCGTATGTGTAAAGTGATCTATTTACCCAACCTTGATGAAATCCATTTTTTCCATAATAATTAAACAGGCCAGTTGAAAATGTGTTTCAAATTCACTGATGACTTTTCTATCGATGAGTTACTGACAGCGAGATACGATTTCGTTGGTTTTGTTCAGTGCATGAAAGCATGTTGTATATTGGTGATGCAAATCTACTCACAGGTAAAGCTAAGATTGTCAAGAGAAATTATATGTGGGCATATATTTCCATAATGTGAACTACCATTCTTTCGATGTAATAAAAAGCACAGAATTAACACGAGGACGTTAATTTTAGTCCTAGGATTGACTAAAGAGTGGACTTGACCCAAATAGAATAGAATAGAATAGAATAGAATAGAATAGAATAGAATAGAATTTATTGACTCATTCGACCCCCTTCTGGGGTATGAGAGTACAACACATGTACATGTCATGATAATGATACATAATAAAGAATACAAACATAGCTTAATAATACAAAGAATACAGAATACAACAAAACAACAATATAAAAGTATAACGATAAATAGGAATAATCTAAACCTAGCCTATGCTAAACATAAAAACAATATTATACAATATGGCAAGCATACATAAAAAGTGGAGAATACCACATGAACAATCTAAATACAAACATGAAGAAAAAGAAAGATAAAAACAAAAAATTATTTAAAAAAAATACATTATTGTCTTAACTATATAAGAAATTATAAGTTTCATTTTTGTACATGTAAGTGAGATGTGATTGGATTGTTAAGACTTATGCAGACTAACAAAATACGGCATAATCGTCCATTGGACAAACAAAAACAAAAAGTATACTAACAAAAAAAAGAACAAAAGAACAAACAAACCATCAAAACTATACTTGACCTAAAGAAATACTGTACTACAGATCAAGAATTGTTGGTTGCTTAATTAACCTACCACTTCGGGTTGTAACATTCCTTTTTATGGGTGACATATGATTGGATTGTTCAGATTTACATGTATATAGACCAGCAAAATATGACATTATTACCCTTAAGAAAAGTACTAATTTCTTCAGCTGTCCTATACCGGAATATAGAAATAAATTCAACATGTGTAATGTGCAAGGGCGTTTAAGTATTACTTTGCGACCTAAATATAACTCTCTTTCCTTTCTGAAAAAAGGGCATACAAAAACATAATGGAATTCATCACCAGACTCATGCATATCACAACATGGGCATTCAATACTAATTTCATTGAATCTGTTATTATTAATTGGTAAACGGTGTGACCTACATCTAAAACGGCTCAGTGTTATTCTATCTCTTTTACTCCGGAAAAAAAGAGACAATCCTTTTTAAAGATCCTATAATTCAGGCACACACTGTTTGTCCAAATTGTTGCCATCACATTTTGTTTTGAAATATCGTTTAATCTCAACTTCAGAGTGCTCAGTATCCAACTATTGCTAAATCCTTCCCCTTGCTTTAGCCAAACAATACCAAGACCAGCATAGTTCAATATTTTTTGCAATACAAGATAACCACTTGAAAGAAGTAGACATATCTACATTCTGACTAATTAACCTTTGCAAAAAATAAAAATTGACTGAATATTTAGAGGGAGAACCTTTTACTATTCTTAACCAGAAACTAACCATTCGATGTTTGATACTGTTAGCTAGCCATGCCCTCCCAGTTTCTCCATATCATACAATCTGGTGTAAATTTATTTACACATAACGCTGACCTGAGAAATTTTCTATGGAATAAAAGTACGTTGTCGTTTTGCAACCCTGGGGGTATGAAACACCCCCAGGCTTGAGGCGTTCCACCCAGATGATTACAATAGGGACTTTTAGATGTGCATGTCAACAGCTTTGACTGCAACGTGTGACGTCATTTTAAAGGTAAAGACCAGTTATGGTCATGCGATTGCATTGTGAAAGAAACGTTGTGGAATCTGCAAGGTTCTGGAATCGTCAAAATGATAAGAAATTTGGCCCATTTTTCGTAAAGTTACAAGCACTATACACAGAAAGATGTATATGGGACTACCCTATATCTCTCACAGACCATGAGAGAAACAATTTACCAAATATATGAATTAGTAGGCGGTTTCCCGGCAAATTTGTTATCATCATGTATTAGTCAAAACATATTCTTTCACATGATTGGTAATGAGAGCTTCCATTTCATTGTTTGAAATTGGGGCGTTTCCAATACTGGTCTTTACCTTTAAGATACGGCGCATGCGTTACATCGTCTCAGTCGGCGATTGAGAATGCGTCAACCTTGATTTTCCTAAATCTAGTACATACATACATACATATTGATATTTATATAGCGCCTTTACATGCTCAGGGTACTAGTATGCCGCGTGCGCATAAAATATACAGTTCCTCAGGTAGACAAAGGAACATCCCTTCTCTGCTATTATGTAAAATGTGTAGAGCAGGGCCCCGTCTTACAAAGAGTTGATATCAATCGTAACTTATTTGTGATTGATATCAATCGTAACTATGTACATAAGAGATAGGAGACTGCAAACTTGCGATTGATTGGAGGACTTACGATTGATTTGGATCGATCGTAACTCTTTGTAAGACGGGGCCCAGGTGTCTCATGCATATTCACCTGTTCTACACATTTTTACATAATAGCATTGAAGGGATGTTGTTTTGTTGAGGGTAGAATGAGGAACTGTATATTTTGTCCTCTTTTTTTGTCCGTGATGTTTATAGTGTTACTTCCTGTATGCATGTACAGAGTGAGTCCAAAAAAAAATACACCTAGACAATTGCTAATTATTTTAAAAGTCATCTATGAACAATAAATTATTAAACATCTAATGAGAGAGTGTTTTATCCCAAATCATTTGGTACCATTTTTGTGTGGTATGTGTTCACGCTTGGATGAACACGAGGCATTGTTTGCGAGAGTGCGAAAATCGACTTGCGCCAAAGTTGCTTAATAGATGTTTGAATAAAACAATTTGAATTTGGGTATTAATTCGGTCTTTGCAGATCCAAATAACATCCCTAACAAAATTAATCATGCCACACATATCAAATATCGAATATCAAATATCAACGAACATTTGTGCGCGTGTGTGTGGGTGGTGTGACTTTGCCCATTGCAAAAAGCATATGCAATGCATTTCATTTGATACATTTAATTCATTCTCTCACTCCACTGATCCCAACATAATACATACTGTACGCATCACTTTGGCGCAAGTCGATTTTTGCACTCTCGCAAACTATGCCTCGTGTTCATCTAAACCTGAACACATACAACACAAAAATTATATCACATGATTTGGAATAAAACACTTTTTCATAAGATGTATAATAATTTTCTGTTCATAGATGAATTTTAAAATAATTAGCAATTTTCTAGGTGTAAACTTTTTTTTGACTCACACGGTATATCGTCGAGTGCAATCTAAAATAGGGACTTTTAGATTCACACGGAGACAATAGGTCTATGCTACGAATGACGTCCTTTTAAAGCACTGCCGTGAATGGAAGTACCACGTATCAGTCCACGCAAATCTAAAAGTCCCTAGTATTTCTAATTGTAGACAACACGGGCAGTTAAGTACGTTGACACGCAGGGTCAGTCGGCGTTCGTCGTGTTCTCGTCCACTCAATCTAAAAGTCCCTAATGTGTTTTCTGTAGGCCTATTTTGTCAAGACTAGTCTCCCTTTTCATTTAAAATGAGATCGAGATCGAATGAAAGTCGATATACCTAAAGATGCGCCATGTACGATTATTTATTTCTCCATTGCGAGAGGGAGGAAGGGAAAGAGAGAATGAAGTGGAATTAGAATGAATACATTTAAATGTGAAAGGTAATTAAGATCTATGTAGTCGATTTAATACAGTTTAATTTGTGTTCAGCATTTACTTAACCCCCCCCCCCCCCCCCGTGTAAACAGCGAGCCTCTTGACTGTCTTGTATCACTCGAGACATATAATCAAAATAATTTATATACATTTGATTTGATTTATTCGTCCACAATGTGGAAATATGCTTCCCACCAGCATTACAATAATACGAGAAACAGAGTACAATAATATGAAACATGCAAAACAATTAAGCAAACAATTTAAAAACAGAAAAGATCTCGTCATTTCACAAAAATAATACAGAATTGTTTACTCCATCCAAAATTGTGAAACTTGATTAGATAATTATATCTTAGGAATAGCTTTATGAGAACAGTTTATAAATTCAAATAATTATGATCATTTTTGCTATTGTCATTATTAATATTATTATTATTATGATTATTATTATTATTAATATTATTATTATTATTATTATTATTATTATCTCTTAACGAATTAGTTGAACATGTGGATAGAGTTTGGTACAAAGGATTGGCGGAAGCGTGGGACGTTTAGTCGAATTCCAGAACGGTTGAAATAATACTGGGTGTTGAGAGGGTGACTTTGAGCTTTCATGATTTTGTTTGTTTTGGACATGAGTCTCTGTTCGAACAAAGAGTTTATATCAGTCAAACAATGCCCTATCACTCTCTGTGCCGCTCGCCACACCCCAAGCGAGTCCGGTTTGTCTGGGCCCCATTTCCGTAAAAACAACGACCGATAGAACAAAACCAGAATTGTTCTGTCAACCAGTGGCGGATCCAGCCGGCGGGAAGAGGGGGAGGGGGGGGGGGGGGCAATCCGTGAGAAAATATTAGTTGCGACTCAACCACCAGTGAATGAGCGGGGGGGGGGGGGTAGGAGGCACTTTTTTGTCCAATTTTTCAGGAAATATTTTACCCCGACTCAGCCAGCCGGTAAATTGAACCAAGAATAGCGCAATCAGTCAGTATTTATGTATTTAAGCGCAAACTGAAGTTACTATATTTGAGTCGATATCGTCTAGATTTATAGTTGTGATCAATATTTAAGAAAATTAATTACTATATAGGTCAGCAGAATTCTACTCCCATCTCTCACATCTATTCATGATCATCTGTCTGTCTTTTTTTGTTTTTGTCTGTGTTTCGGTCCTGTTGCTCGTTGTATTTTCCTGTAGATTTTATTATACTTATTTATGTTTATATGTTTTCAGTTGTTTAGTTAGTTTAGTTAGTCAGCACTTAAATGTATGCATTATTCTTATCTGACAAGTTTTGTTCTTTTTGGACATATTCATAAGCTACTCATGAGGGACCTTAAATCCACAAGCCTTGCTTTCAACCAAGGTCACCTCATCTTTCTTTTGTAACGCCATATTATGTTAAACTTGTTATATTCATGTCATATTTGTAAAGTGTGTTATGAAAGAAAGATAAATAAACTTGAAACTTGAAACTTGTAAATAAGCGGGGGGAGGGGGTTGGGTAAGACCACTTTTTTTGGTTTTTTGGCATTCTTCGTGAGAATTTTTTTTTTTTTTTTAATTTTTGCTGTTGTTGACCCGTCTGCAGACGCCTGCAGAGGATCCAGCCGGCGACAAGGGGGAGGGGGGGGGGGGGTGGGAGCCAAATTGTAATACAAAATTTAGCGTCGACTCAGCCGGCCGGCGAATAAGTCGGGGGGGGGGAGAGCACCTTTCTTCTTTCCCTTTTTTGATCTAGTTTTGGAGGAAAAATTTAGCGCCGACTCAGCCAGTCGTTGAATCGATTTTTTTTTTTTTTTTTTTTTTTGGGGGGGGGGGCGCTTTTGTTTTGTGTTTGAAAAAAGGTTAACTTTACGTTATTATCCTATTTTTTTTATCGTTTTGGGGGGCTGGGGGGGGGGGGCGGACAAATCGCTACGTGGATCCGCCCCTGCTGTCAACGTGAATATTTTTCATCAGAAAGTAGAGTCTTTGGTTTCCCTTCTTACACAATGTTTGTGTGTTTTTAGTCCAATCTAAAGTGTTGGTAACTATGCTTCCCAGGTACTTGTGCTCCGTCACCTGTTCAACCTCCTTATTATGAAGAAATAACGGATCGTGTTTATTTGATTTTTTCCGAAAGTCAAACACCATTTCCTTTGTTTTAGATACGTTTAAGTGGAGGTAGTGCGCATCGCACCACTCAATGAAAACCTTCACCGTTGTGACATAGTCATTTACATTCTCATCAGTAAGATGCCCAGTGAGTACCATATCCATCAGCATATTTTATGATATTACAATTTTCATTGTCACTGACAAATTTACTAGTATACTATGAGAATAACATAATAAAATACATATAGTAAGATATATACATCGGTTCCCAAAAAAGGGGGGGGGGACCGAAAAAACGTTTTTGAAGTTTTGACAACTACTTCAAGTGCTAATAACGACAATTTTGCTATGTTTCATGTAGCCAAAACTATTCTTAGAGAAATATATTTACCTGATTTATTATGCTCTCAAATTTTGCTGGAAACAAAAAAAACCGCAAGCGCAATTTAACTTCCCGACAAAGGGAGTGTAGCGCTACGCGACGTTTTGCCGGGCAACCGGCATAATAATATAGTAAAATGTATAGCTTGGGTGATATAAAACATGCATTGCAAATATGAAAAAAACCAAAACAAGCATTACATTTTGCTATTTACAGCCGACCGCGACTCACACAAACACAACACTCTTGCGATTGATGCATTTTACTCACCGTCTCCTTAGCCAAGTTCAGGCTCAGTCTTTCGCGGTGCTCTCGCTTCGGGGAAACAATCGAAAACATAACTTCGCTTGGCTAGCTCAAATGCGTGCACTGGCTAGGTTGGGGTAATATTTTAGACCAGGCGCGGATCCAGGTTTTTTTAGGGGGGGGGGGGGGCAAATTTGAAATTATGCGAGCCTAATATTGGTACGTAATGGTGACACCGGCAGTGGCAAAAACGTTTGGGGGTAGAGGGAAGGGGGGGGGGAGACAAAAAAAAAATCCCCCGTCACCCTACTCTTACATGTAGGCCCCGCTGAACGTTTCTCGGCGGGAGGTCATGGGGTGGAGCCGCCAGAAGCTCAGTGGGTATAGGCATTTAATTACTGTCAGATGAGCATATTTTGATACCATATTTATGACCCTGGCAGGACGCAAATCGGTGTTGGGTCCAGAAGGCGGAGCACCTAGAAGCTCAGGGGTAAATTATCGTCAGATGAGCATAATTTTATACCTTATTTGTGACACTGGCAGGTCTCGAATTGGCGTGGGGTCCAAGGGGCGGAGCCCCCGGAAGCTCAGGGGTTTTGGGCAATAAATTACGGTCAGATGAGCATATTTTGTATAACTTATTTGTGACACTGGCATAAAACAAATTGGTGTTGGTTCCAGAAGCTTAGGGTTTTTATACATTAATTTATCGTCAGATAAGCATATTTTATACCTCATTTGTGACACTGGCAGGTCACGAATTGGCGTGGGGTCCAGGGGGCGGAGCCCCCGGAAGCTCAGGTGTTTGGGGCAATAAATTACGATCAGATGAGCATATTTTGATACCTTATTTGTGACACTGGCAGGACACTTTATCGGTGTTCGGTCCAGGGGCGGAGCCCCTAGAAGCTCAAGGGTTTTATACATCAAATTATCGTCAGATGAGCATAATTTTTAACCCTATTTGTGACACTGGCATGTCACGAATTGGCGTGGGGTCCAGGGGGCAGAGCCCCCAGAAGCTCAGCGGTTTGGGGCAATAAATTATGGTCAGATGTGCATATTTTTATACCTTTTTTGTGACACTGGCATGTCACGAATTGGCGTGGGGTCCAGGGGGCTGAGCCCCCAGAAGCTCAGCGGTTTGGGGCAATAAATTATGGTCAGATGTGCATATTTTTATACCTTTTTGTGACACTGGCAGGTCACGAATTGGCGTGGGGTTCAGGAGACGGAGCCCCCGGAGGCTCAGATGTGTTAGGCAATAGATTACGGTCAGATGAGCATCCAGGGGCCAGCCTTAGGGCCATTGGTTGGGTTCGGGGGGGGGGGGGGGCAGAGATCCGGAAGCTCAGGTCTTTAGGCATTTAATTTCGTCAGATGAGCATAATTATACCTTATTTTGTGACACTGGTAGGTCACTAATTGGCATGGGTATAGGAAGGGGACCCCCAGAAGCTTAGTGGTTTTAGGCATATTATAACGGTCAGACAAGCATGCAGGGGCCCGCCTTAGGGCCCCTGGTTGGGTCGAGGGGGTGGAGTCCCGGAAACTTATGGGTTTAGGCATTTTATTACGGTCAGATGAACATATTTTGACACTGGCAGAACACTAATTGGCGTGAGGTCCAAGGGGCCGAGACCCCAGATGCTCAGGGGTTTTAACCATTAAATTACCGTCAGATGAGCATCCACTCGTCCACCTCAGGGCCCTAGGTGGGGTCCAGGGGCAGAGCAACCGGACGTCAAGGGGTTTTAGGCATTTAATAAAGGTCAGATGAGCATATTTGGGTACCTTATTTGTGGCACTGGTAGGTCACTAATTGGTGTAGGGTCCAGGGGCGGAGCCCCCAGGAGTTCAGGCGTTTTAGGCATTAAATTACCGTCAGATGAGCATCCAGGTGCCTGACTTAGGACCCTAGGTGAATTTTTGTTTTGTGTGTGTGCTAAATAAAGCATACACACTAAAACAAAATCTCTTTCTCCGCCTTCTCTCTCTCTCTCTCTGTTCATCTCCCTTTCCACATTTTAGCTTACCTAGTTTACAACGTTTTTGCACTTTTGTCCATAAACTCCAAATCTCTTCCCCTATTAGAATACATCTCGCCATTCCCAGGATATAACATTTATTTGCACTTGATACACGTAAGAGGTTGAGATTATTGTTTGAAAGTTTAAAAGCGATTTATTACAAACTTACTTTCTTTTAATTGCGTGCTCATCCGTCACTTCGTGAAAATAGGGACGATTATGACACAAACAAGTGTGAATGAAAGAGGTTTTTAAAGTCAAATAGACCAAGCGATATTCACCGGCCGGTCTTATTTGTATTAATAACTTAAAAAGCATAGTTAATGAACAAAAAGACAACCTGATAGAGTAGTAGAGTAGAGGAGCATCATAACATCCATATAATTTGTAATGTTTTTTTCTTGAGTTATTTCAACCAATAATCACTACTACGTAAACTTTTTGGGGCGCGATTTTCGAACACATTTGTAATATAAATGTAAGGGGGTGGTAGATTGGGACGGGTAGCCGGAATGAGTGGGGGTAGACCTCGAACAATACAGATGACAATGGCAGCCTGAGGAGTAGAGTTGGTGCTCTTTATTCTGTAAAGGACACACCGCTATAAGCGGGGTGGGAACGGGGTGAAGGTCACGGTTCTAAAGCCCGCCACCAACGACCTCCTTACATCCTTCCCCACTTTAAATAGTCATCGTCCCTTGATGACTCATAATGCAACAAAAACCATTTCTCAACATCAATTACATGTATTATTAACAATATCTATAAAATCAATTAATAGAAACAATCTCCATAGAACATACATTTCTATACTACCTCAAACAATCTGGGAGGTACTTTATAAAATAGATATCGTCCTAATTGGCATGGTTGCTTGTTTCGTTTCATTTCTTTATCACCAACTTTTTTTCTTCTTTTTTTTTTTTTTTGTTTGTTTTTGTTTTTTGTTTTTTTTGTTTTTTGTCATAACAAAATATAGAAATATGAATCGGCTAAGAATGGGAGAGACTCCGTATGATAGTCTTCTAATCAAAGCAAGGAAATGATACATCATAATAGCATTCGACTTATTCTAGGTAACAACAATAACAAAGAAAGACAAGTAATACATACATAAAATATATGCCTCCCTTGTCACAACATTTAACTTGAAATTGTTTAGCAGCTTGCATTAGATGGATATCAAATCTGTATACGACACTTGCATGACACATTACCGGTAGTCGAAAAATAGCTCATACTGTCAAAATCACTACAGTCTGGCAAAGGTATACGATACGTAAATGATACATCAGTCATAGCTCCTACTGTCAAATTCACTAGTCTTGCAAAAGTTACCGGTACTTCTAAAATAATAAAGGATAAATCAGAAATATATTCAGATTAAGCCTACCTCTTCCCGCCCCCACCCCTTTTTTTTTTGGGGGGGGGGGGTCAAATAAAGATGGAAACAACATCTTTATAGTATGTAAAAACAAATTATCACGTTACCTTTCGAAAAATACATGCATGTATAGGTATATTTTTGGTTGTTTATATAGTCACAATTAAAGGTCTTTTCCATACTCAGGACTTTCACTCGTGTCTTAAGTATACAAAATGATTGTGTAGAGGCGAAACCGAACACAAACATAATCACCAAAAATATATTATAATACCATACTACAATACAATATAATATAATACAATATATTATGAGTAATCTAGGCATTAGGTATCTCCTTTTCCTTATTAACTGAAAATAAAAGGTATCATCAAAAACTTGTTCAAAAAGTAAATAAACTTCTCAGTAATATGGGCTTAGCAGTCAAAGCTAAGAAGTGTCGTTCCTTATCAATTTCAGACGGTAAACCAACAGTTATTGATTTTTCCTTAGCTAGGGAACAAATTGCATCTATACAAAATAATCCTATTAAATTTCTAGGATCTCACATTACTTTCAAAATGAAAACTTCAAAAACATATGATTTCATCCGTGATAAGGTTGATAGTTCCCTCACGAATATAGATAGTGTAAACATAAAAAACGAGTATAAGCTAAGAATTCTTAATGATTATGCTCTCTCCTCTATGAGATATATGTTAACTGTACATGACCTTCATGCAACCCACCTTGGACAACTAGATACACTTCTAGACAAATACATTAAAAAGTGGATGGGCATCCCCCGGTGTGGTGCCAATATTGCTGTAGTTCATGCCCCAAGGGGTCTTAATATTCCCACTATCTCTGAACTCTACCAACCATGTCATTGCCTTGCCTACAGTAGATCTAAAGTTAAAGGCGACGAAATGGTAGTTCATGCCCTAGATCAACAGATGGCCAGAGAGTAAAACTGGACCAAAAAGTCATCTACAATCCAGGTTGCACACCAAATTCATTAATGTTAGAAAAAAGGAAATACTAGTATTTGAGTTGACAATTCCATTTGAAACCAACATTCAACAGGCCCACCAAAGAAAGCTTGACAAGTACGCCGGACTAATACATGATATCTCAGAAGCCGGCTGGACTCCCAAATTACTGTGTGTAGAGATAGGTTCCCGAGGTTCGATAACTCCTGACAACAACAAAAAACGATTCCATGACATTTGCTCCGGCGACAATTGCTCCGCTGTAAATTTCATACACTAATCGAATGGCTAACTTCAACACTGGATTCAACACTATACCCTACCCTAAACCTAACCCTAAACATAACATAAAACCCTATTGAAACCCTAACCCTAACCCTACATCTTAGATGAAATAAAGCCCGGAGCAATTGTCGCAGGAGCAAATGTCGTGTCACCCAAAAAACTTATAGATATGTTGAAAACATGTAAATGCAAAGTAAGGTATCCACGACTGAGAAATGAAATCTTGAAAACCGTACTGTTTAAATCGTATGTTATTTTTTTCAGCCGGTCGGAACGCACCTGGCAATCACAACATTACTTGGGAGTGTAAGTGGTTTAACTACCTTGTACGACTTGCAATACCGAGACCTCTTTCTCTCCCTCTCCCTCTTTCTCTCTTCAACCCCCCTCTCTCTCTCTCTATGGAGATAGGTTCCCGTGGTTGATTACTTATTAAGAAGAAATTAATAAATATAACCACGGTATGTTAATATATTATGAGGCATTAATTGCTAACTAAAAAATAATTATTATTTTTGTTTTTGTTATTTTGTTAGGAATTATTAATGTTTTCATTTAAAACAATGACATTATGATGTTCTCTTTTCCGTTTTGTTATTATATATTGTAATTGTTTAACCCTGCATGAGATGCATCTAATATAATACAAATCTCTGTCCTGGGTTTTATGTCACATCTTTATTATTATGTTATATATATACTTTCTTGAATAAAGATAAATAAACAACACTCCTTTTCCTCGTCATTTAGGTTGAAGAGTTCAATGCGATCGATGCCTGGTCAAATTAATCTCTGCTAAGTGTAGTTTATATACCTCTGGGGTGGTACACCACGCGTAGCTCTTCTAGGGTACCTCCTTTGCTCCAGCCGTTGCTCCTTTGGAGACAAAGGATTGGCGGTCTGTGCCACCACTGGTACAGTTTCCAATTCACTCCCATTGTTACTGGGACAAGGACTAGCGACATGAGAGACACCGACTTCAGACTCACAAGTGCCTTCATCTTCATTACCCGGGGGTCCAGAGGAGGAATTCCCAGAGCTACTAGTGCCTCCCGAAAGGCTCCTGGAAGATTCAGTTTGAACTGGACGTTGGCGGTAGCGTAGGACATAACCAACAGGTGTTCGGCTTTCTGATTCAGTTTCATCTTCTGTTAACTGTTTGTCTACATCTCCCCCTGGTAGCCAGGGGCAGTGTTTCAACTGTGTCCTGTGTAAGACCTTCTCCTTGCCCAAATGGCTCCTTACTACGTAGACTGGGCGATCTGGAAAGGGCCGCTTTACCACCATAAAAGGTTCTTCCTCCCAGTAATCGGCTATCTTTGATCGGCCCCTGAATCCATGTCGTCGGACAAGAACATACTGGCCTACTCCAAGAGGCTTCTCAAAAACCTTCCGGGCCTGGAGTGCTTTACGTGCCTCCACCGCAGCCTTAGCGTTCTTCGTTGCAATGTCTCTAGCCATTCGCAACTGTGACTGGTGCTCTGAAATATATGACTTGACTCCCTTCTTGCCTCTCTGAGCTCCTTCCCCACTTTGAACGAAGCTTTGTGGAAATCTCGCATTCCTGCCGAACATGAGAAAGAATGGCTCGACACCTGTACTAGAATGAACGGTGTTATTGTAAGCAAACACCAGGGAAGGGAGGTAGTAAGTCCACTTACACTTCTTTTTGGGTGGCAGGGAGGCTAGCATGTTATGCAGGGCCCTATTCATGCGTTCACACTGCCCATTTCCAGCAGGGTGATAAGGAGTGGTGTGGCTACGTCGAATACCATACATCTGACAAAGTTCTGCAATGAGCTTGGCCTCAAAACACTGGCCTTGATCGGAATGGATTCTCAGCGGACACCCATAAGGAGTAATTACATGTTTTACCAAAGCCTTGGCCACTGTTGAGGCACGTTGGTCACGAGTTGTGACAGCCCAGGCATACTTAGTGAAAACATCAGTAAAGATGAGCAAGTTCTCGTATCCATCATCCGACGCTTCTAGAACGGTGAAATCCATGGCAACTATTTCCATTGGAGCAGTGGCCTCGATCGATGAGAATGGAGGACGAGGCTGGTGGATAGGTGGTTTACTTGTGGCGCAGCGCCGACACTTCTGACACCAGTTCTTGACTGACACCTCCATACCGTGCCAGAAATACCTGTCTACCAGCAGTTTATACACACGTCTGGCTCCAAAGTGTCCTGCCTCGTCATGAAACCTGATAAGGACCTCCTCTTGCAGATCTGTGGGTATGACTACCTGCAAGTGTTTTTGTCCATCTATCGTGGATTGGACTTCCCGAACAAGAACTCCATCCTTCATGCTAAGCCTCTTCCAGCTCCGGAGGATGAGTAATGCTAAGGTTGAACAGCGACCTCTTTCTTCACGTGTTGGTCTTGTGCCTCTATCTACTAACTCCCTAACTTGTCTCACGTCACTGTCGCTTTCTTGGTACCTCTTCAACATCTCATTGGTATATCCAGGTAGGCAACTTGTTCCACCCAGGCGACACACACCAATCTGACTGCTTAGGGCAATGGGGATCTCAGCTCCGGGAGAATGCAGGTCAAAGGTGGCCTGTATGGTGCTGCTAGTCACGACATCAGGGCCAAGACCAGCAGTAGGGTTGTCTCGGCGAGATAACACATCCGGTGCTTGGTTGTGTTTCCCTGGTCGGTATTGTATCTCATAGTCAAAGGAGCTCAGCCTCTGCACCCATCTCAGTTCAGTGTTTCCCAAGTTAGCCTTATCCAGAAACAGAAGTGGTTGGTGGTCAGTCACAATGCTACATGGCTGGCTGAGGAGATAGTCTCTGAAGGCCTCTGTTACAGCCCACTTTATCGCAAGAAGCTCGAGTTTAAAGGCACTGTACCGTCCACTACGCTCTGCAGGCCGTAGAGTCCTGGAGGCGTAGGCTATCACATGATGGTTACCGGTCTCATCAGATTGAGTGAGTATGGCCCCAAGTCCTGTTGCACTAGCATCTGTCTCTACCTGAAAGGTTTTTGTGAAGTCTGCATATGCTAGAATAGGTGCATTTGTGAGACACTCTATCAGCTTTCGGAAAGCTGTTCTAGCTTCTTCATCCAATACTACCTTCTTAGAACCAGGAACTGCTCTCTTCCTGCCTTTCCCCTTTCTATCTGGGTCAGCCTTGAGTAGATTGAACAGAGGGCCGGCCGTGGTGGCATATCCTTCTATGAATCTCCTAAAAAAACCAGTGAACCCTAAGAACGCTCTAACCTCTTTGACAGTCTCTGGTTCCCGCCATTCCTTTACTGTGGAAACCTTCTCTGGGTCAACTGCTACTCCGGCTGATGACACTCTATGCCCAAGATACTGGACTTCTTTCTGCAGGATGTGGCATTTCGAAGGCTTCAGTTTCAACCCGTAGCTCTTCAATCTAGAGAATACTTCATCAAGCTTCTGTAGGTGAGTATCAAAGTCAGGGGAGAATACAATTATGTCATCTATGTATAGTAGTACACTTGTATAGCACATGTCTCCAAGACATCTTTGCATGAGTCTCTGAAAGGTCGCAGGGGCATTCGTCAACCCAAATGGGAGTCGTGTGTACTCAAAGAGTCCGAAGGGCACGGAAAATGCAGTCTTTTCAATATCACCCGAGTGCATAGCTACCTGATAATAGCCACTGGTCAAGTCCAGCACTGTGAAGAACTGGGCTCCCCCTAAAGCTTGGAGTGATTCCTCTATCCTGGGGAGTGGGAAGGAATCTCGACGTGTAAGGCAATTCAAGTGACGATAATCCACACACAACCTGATGCTTGAGTCTTTCTTTCTGACTATCACTACGGGCGAGGCCCATGGACTCTGACTCTCCCGAACAACTCCCTTATGTATCAGGTCATGGATATGATCTCGTACCGCCTGGTACTGAGTCGGAGGAAGGGGCCTATGTCTCTCTTTGAATGGGACGGCATCCCCGGTCTCGATCCGATGAATTACCTTGTCAGTATAACCAAAATCCTGGTCATGTGCTGAAAACACCTCACGATGTCTCTCTAAGAGGTCCTCCAGCGCCTGGGACTGTCTTTTACCGAGTGAAGACCAATCAACATCAACATGTACTGGTGCAGCTCCAGTTCCTCCGGGTGGATCTGTCCCCGGCTCTGTTCCTCCAACTACAGTGGCATTATACAAAGTACCTATCTGGAGCTTCTTGGGGATCACTATATCTTCCTCATTATCATTGGACACCATGACCGGAAATTTCCCCTCCTCAACACGCACAATACAAGACTGGATGGTCAAACCAGATGGTATGGTATCATTTCGCTCAGCTTCTAGAAGGAGTTCATATGGTTCTTTGCGAGGCCCTGTTGGACTCTGAACTTCAAGCACCACTGCTTGACGAGCTGATATTACGAAGCATGACTCGGGCTTCACAAAAGCTTTACCGATAACACCCTCCTTCTGAGTCAACTGCATATGTTCGTCGACGGCCTGAAGGGCCTTTTGCCAAGCTGTATCCGTGGTTGGCCACGGCATTCTTGTCAAGAAATGATCTTTCTCGCCCCTTATCAATTGGTGAATTGGCATTCATGTAGAACATTCATCCCTAGTATTCCCATTAGGCTCTGGCCCCTTCGCTTGGCCTCTACTTCGGCAAGCACAAGTACTATTCTTGAAGACATGCAATGTCCGAGAGCAGATACATCAGTATCAAAATATCCTACATATGGGATGGCCTGATAACCAGCAGAGACCAATGTGAAGGAAGAAGGGATATCCCTCAACGTAAAGCCTGCTGGCCTGAGGTGTTGGTTGAAGAAGGATTCTCCTACCGTTGTCACTTGTGATCCTGGATCAAGGAGACAGGGAACCTGAACCGTACCGAATTCCACTTCCACTGAATAGCACTCTCCAACCGCCCTGGATAGGAATCCTCTTTCCTCACCGTCCACTGCCGTTGCACTCACTTTGGAAACATTGCCAACCACTTTGCCGTGTTCCTGTTTCCACTGCCTATTATCTTGCCCCCCTCCAGATGCAAAGCTGGGGCCTTGGCTGCGGGGTGGTCCCGTAGGCGGAGGAGCACCTTTCATCCCTGGCCCAGGAAGCGATCCTTCCATTCGATTAGGTGGTCCCATATGCGGAGGGGCACCTCTCTCCGATGGCCCAGGAAGTGGTCCTTCCATTTGATTAGATCTGAGAGAGGTCTGAAGAGGAATCTGTTGTTCTGGATAAGTGGGATACTGACCTTCTACCATGTACGGCCCAGACATTAGAGGTCCTATTGGGTATAAAGGACGCTCTTCTCTATAATTGCCGGGTGGATATGGACTTGCTTCATTCCTCAACGGAGGAGCACTTTCAGGATACATTGAGTTGGTGCTCCTCCTGCGTTTCTGTTGGGGGCACTCTCTTGCGAAGTGTCCAAAGGCACCACAATTAAAGCAAGGACCCCTCTGCGTAGGCCCCGAAGAGGTTGGTTTCACCTGCAAGCTGCCCCGAGGGCGATTAAACTGCACCATCTCCCTTACTGCCCCTATTACTTCATTAGTCATGGCCCTTACTGCTTCAAGGACTCCATTGTCCAGGGATGTGGATTGACCTTTAATCGAAGACAGATGTGCTGCACTAGAAGCTCCTGCTCTTGGTCGTGCTTCCTCTCTGCGCTCGCGTTTTATTGCGAGCTCTCGCAGTTTCCTAAAGGTCATCTCGTCTTTCACCTCATACATATCTCTTAAGGTGTTGCGCAAGAATGTGTCCTCAAGGCCCTCAACGAATTGTTCTGCAATCAAAGCGTCAGGTTTTGCATACAGGTAGGGGCTTCTTGATGTCAAGCTCAGGAACTTCCTTTCTAGGTCGACAGCATATTCACGAACAGATTCTCTTGTCCCCTGCCTCCGTTCAAGAAATCGGCGTTGCAGTTCACCTACAGGTATCACTTCTGCGTATGATGACTTGAGGAAGTCGACCATCTCCTCGACATTGCCACCACCTTTGATAATGGCCTTGGCCTCGTCCTTCGGCCCTCCTCTAAGATACTCTAGAAGGAAGGTGGCTTGTCGCGTCGAAGGAACATTGTAATGTTTGAATGCATCCTCAATTGCCGTCACAAACTCTTGCACATCCCCTGCCCCGTCGAAGATTGGTAATCTTTTCTCCGGCGCCAACATAAGTTGAGGCGGGGGCCTCAATAGAAGCTCTTTCAAGCTGTGAACCGTCTCGTCACTACCAGTTTTCTGGTAGAGGGGGTGATATAATGTCACTATCCACTGCCCAAGGGGCCGGATGAACCCGCCAACTGCGGGCAGTATCACCTCTTCTTCATTAACATCTTTATAAACCAAACCTTTGGCAGAGGGATATCTTGACTGTAATGCTTCAAGTGATAGGGGGCCCCCCTCTTCTACAAGGGGGAATTTGAAGGATTTCCCGTCATCCCCGATTCTTACATACAAACCCATTTTAGCAATATGAGATTAGTAGATATATCAGAATAGTTACTAAACAACTAATATCTCAAGCATTTACAAATGAGTAGGGCAGAAACTAATCGATACCTAGGATCGAGTTCAATAGTAGATATATCAAAATAGTTACTAAACAACTAATATCTCAAGCATTTACAAATGAGTAGGGCAGAAACTAATCGATACCTAGGATCGAGTTCAGTAGTAGATATATCAAAATAGTTACTAAACAACTAATATCTCAAGCATTTACAAATGAGTAAGGCAAAAACTAATCGATACCTAGGATCGAGTACAGTACTAATAACATCTAGAAAATACATCTAGAAAGCAGTTATTTATGTAAAAACATGACATTGACATTGTTCAGCCTTACATTGGAACATACAATTATTTATTTAAAAACATGACATTTACATTTTTCAGTCTTACATTGGATCATGTTTGTCTTCAGAATAATAGCGTAGCGTCGTCGACGATATCCCATCCTCGTCGCCAGTTGTAAGGGGGTGGTAGATTGGGACGGGTAGCCGGAATGAGTGGGGGTAGACCTCGAACAATACAGATGACAATGGCAGCCTGAGGAGTAGAGTTGGTGCTCTTTATTCTGTAAAGGACACACCGCTATAAGCGGGGTGGGAACGGGGTGAAGGTCACGGTTCTAAAGCCCGCCACCAACGACCTCCTTACATAAAGTAATATTTAGTGATTTAGTTATAATTTCATGTTTCAAAATAAACAAATGTTCTTGTTTTCTTCATGAACTTTTACCAAATTCGTAACATCATTGGCTCAGCAGTACAAAATCGGCCTTTAGGTTAGGTTATAAATAGGTTACATAGCTTGTATTTTGTTGGTATCTTATTTCAAAACATGGCAGGGCCTAAATATATTTCATAAAAATTGATTTATAAGTTCATTTATCTTTAATATTTTGTTCCGGAGGCGGAGGTATATAATATGACCATTTGAAGTATCAGCAACTGAAGTATTGAAATACGGACTCGTGTGTTTTTCATCACATTCATGATATATATATATATATATATATATATATATGTATATATATATATATATATATATATATTTATGCCTAGATATACTTTGTCTAGTTCTGATATTCTTTTACTAATAATAATAAATAATAAATTTAATTTATATAGCGCTAAATACAAATGTCTCTAAGCGCTTTACAAATATAATATTACCCCGGTCATTGGATTCAGTGCTTACCCGCACACAATGTGTGCACAATCTCCACTCCCTGGGGAGCATTCCAGCCAGGCGTTACATGACGCTCAAAAACTGTTTGACCAACAATGACTATAATTGTACAAGTCTGCAAAAATAAATGTTTCTGTAAAATTCAGGTTTTTTCAATCTATTCAACATCAGCTTAACGGTTATAAGTTCTCTAAGGTTCGAATATAACATATCATAGCTAAAAGCATAAATGTATTTCGGTATTTACGTTTTAGAGTTATCACCTATTTCCTGAATTACTTTATGATACATAGTCTGAAATCGTGTTAATGATGGTGGACCTCAATATCAGGTAAAGTGTCATAAACAGAAGCCAAAATATTGTTTCCATTTTTCACTCCAAGTCTGTCTGAGTTTTCTCGTATGTTATTGTAGCGAGGAATGTTTGTATCGAAGCGGAACGGAGTAATACACAAATTGTAATAGACAAGCTTACATTTGAAATAGTTTTCCATTGTAATTTTACTCTAAAGAATCTATTCGACAAACGTATTATATGAGCTTCAAAGCACTATCATTGATCATAAAAATATTCGTTATGTAAAACCTACCAGCGTGAACATCATTATAAATGATTTCAGTCAAGGTATAACGTTCCTATCAAATCTGCTTTTCTTTTTTCTTTTACCAGGTCTTGTTACAAGCCCACGTTTGAAATATCTTATTCACCTACAATACTATGACATGATATCAAGAGTGTGCCGGTCCGTATATCATGGTATACGACTAATGGGGATCAGGTATAGGTTTGTATGATAATGATAAAGATGATGATTGGCATTATTATTATCATTAGTGTCGCAATACGGATAAGGCAGGCACAAAGAACTCGACCATATGCAGCTTGATTGTAGGTTGGGTGATGAGCCCATTTATTGGTAGATCATCGATAGATCAGCAGTTAAAGAAAACCCCAAGGTCTCTGAAGAAACAAGCCGGAGCAGCTCCCGGCTCCCAACCAGGCGCGGATCCAGGATTTCTAGGGGGGGGGGGGGGGGGCAAATTTGAAATCATGCGAGCCAAATATAAATATTATTATATAAGTACGCCAATGGTGACCAACAGTGACGTAATAATCGAAAACGTTTGTGTGTGGGGGGGGGGGGGGGGCGATCAGGTAGAGCGTAGCGTAAATTGGCGTGCGGCCTGGGGTCAAGGGGCGGAGCCCCCGGAAGCTCAGGGGTATGGGCATTTAATTAAGGTCAGATGAGCATATTTTGATACCTTATTCAAGACCCTGGCAGGTCACTAATTAGCGTGGGGTCCAGGGGCGGAGCCCCCAGAAGCTCCTGGATTTTAGGCATTAAACTACCGTCAGATGAGCTTCCAGGGGCCTATCTTAGGACCCTCGGTGGAATCCAGGAGGCAGAGCCCCCGAAAGCGTAGGGGTTTAAGGCATTTCGTAGCGGTCAGCTGAATATATTATGATACCTCACTGTTTTGTGATACTGGCAGGTGCTTTTCTTTCTTTCTTTCTCTCTTTCTTTCTTTTTCTCTTTAATATATTTTTTCAAAAAAAGTGGCGGAGGAGGGAGGTTGGGGGGGGGGGGGCGGGCTCAAGCCCCCGATTCCCGCCGTTCCGCGTGCCCTGACATGTAGGCCTCTAAATAAGCATGTTTCTTGTCTGACTCTAAATTTGGGAATTTGTCATTTTCCAACAACTCATAAAAAAACCTAATATATTAAAAAGTGAGGAAGAGTCCCGGAAAATTATTTTAAATAAGCAACATTTGTAATTCACTGCAGGTATCGAAATAGAAATAATTAAACCACCCCCCCCCCCCCCCATCAGGCGAGAGGGGCGCAAATGCATATATCCCACGCCTGTCGATCATATCGAAACATAATACCCACACCTCGTTCAGAACGTGGGAAGGGGAGGGCTTTCATCAGGCTTTAATTCACTCCCGCTAGAACAACATTCTGAGATTTGTAAGTCCATACAAAGCATTATAATGGCTAAAGTTTCGTAATTCCAAAAGAAAATGTATATTTACACCTTTAGGGTCGAGGGGCTCCTTCTCCATGTTTTGTTCGGTAATGAATAAGGTTAGTTTATGTGGGTGTCATTATGATCATGTACGCTAACTCCCTCAAAACCCGCCCTAAACACTGAGTTTTGTGAATCCTTATCCAGCATACTTCGGCTCTTGCAGGAGCCGTAAGAGTTCATTATTCCTCGGCGATCATATTAAATAGTTATGTATCTGAGATGGTCAGATAGTGTTAATCAATGACCATGCATTGTCAATAAAAAATCAACAATCATCTATGAGCAGTAAATTATCAAAAATCTTATGAAAGAGTGTTTTATCCCAAATCATTTGATATCACTTTTGTGTGGTATGTGTTCACGCTTGGATGAACATGATGCATTGTTTGCGAGAGTGCCTCTTTTACTTTGACAAGTGACCTTTTTCCTTTGTAAGAAGTGCCCCTTCCCCTTTCAATAACTACCCCTTTTTAACTCGGATAAGCGCACCTTATAATTTCACATGTGCCCCTTTTCTTTTCTAATAAGTGCCCCTTTTCTTAATGATAAGTGCCCCATTAAAAAAAGGCCTTTCCCCTTCTCATAAGTGCCCCTTCTCTGGTAAACGACCCTTTTCAGGTACGAGAAGTTACTCCTTTTCACTTCAGATGTGTGCCTCCTTAACCTCCGATAAATGCCCCTTTAAAATCTGATCGGTGCCCATAATCTTTTAACTAATGCGCATTTTCCTTCATTATAAGTGCCCATTTTTTATTCACATCAGCAGGCGCGTACGCAGGGGGGTGGTTTTGGGGTTAAACCCCCCCTCGAGTTTTTTTTTATGTGTATGTTTTATGTATGTTTTTTTTTAAAACCCCCTCCCCCCCTTTTGATTTTAACCCCCCCCCCCCCTTGAAAAAAATCCTGCGTACGCCACTGCACATCAGTGCCCCTTTTCATATCTGGTCATTGCCCATTTTCAGATGCGATAATTGCCTCTTTTCACCCCTGATAATTTCCCTTATAACAATGATACTTGCCCCTTTTCCTTTCTAATAAGGGACGTATCCACTTTTAATAAATGTCCCTTTTCACCTCTTATAAATGCCCCTATCAAAATCTGATAGAGGCCCCTTTTCCGTCGACAATTGCCCATTTCCTATTTTCATGACTGACTTTTTTTATCCATGGTGAGTGCTTCTTTTTGAGGGACAGAAGTGCCCCATTTTCACCTCTGATAACTACTCTTTGAGTCTTTGTACCTTGACACATGCTCCTTTACTTTTCTGATAAGTGTCCCCTTTCTTCTCATCATTAAAAGCGCCCCAAAATTCAAGCGCCTAATAGCAATTCCAAACGCTTTTTTTCATACTATTTCACGAGATGTAATAAAAAAATATATAAATAATTCTAATGATACACATAATTATGCGAACTAATGCATGATCACTTTTTTCATTTGTTTCTTTCTGCAAAATATTTTTCTTCTGCATTTTGTTTTGTTGCTGTTTTGACTTATATTCAGATTGTTGTTATCAAACAGAAATAAATAAATAAATATATCAAATTTGTACTATAGTACTTGTACACTGTTGATATCAAGAAACGATAACAATCGCAACTGATCTTTCCTTCTTTTTCTTTATTTTCTTTCCCTTTCCCTTCTCTTTCATCTCTCCTAGGCTCTCTCTTTTTGTTTGCTGATGAGGGGATGGGGGGGGGGGGGGTAGGTAAGGGCCTTTCGGCCCCAGATCTCCACCATGTTGGCGGACAAATTGAAATTGATCTCCCCTTCTGTTCACCCTGTTATTTTCTTCTTCCTCTTCTTGTTCTCCCCTTTTTCTCCTCTTTCACTTTCCCTTACCATCCTTCTCTCTCTATTGTTTAAGTTTGCTGGGAGGGGGGATGAGGCAAGGAAGAGCCCCCCCCCCCCCCCAGCAATCCACACGTAGTTGGCAGGATTAATCGCAACTGATCTCCCCTTCTGTTCACCCTGTTATTTTCTTCTGCCTCTGTTTTGTTCCCTTTTAGCTCTCCTCTTCCCCTTTTTCTTCCTTCTCTCTCTCTTTTTTTTTGGTGGGGAGGCTGGGGACAATGACATTTTGCCCCCCCCCCCCCGATCCACTGGCGGGAAAATCGCAACTGATATCCCCCTACTTTTCTTCTTCCTCTAGTTTTCCTTTCCATCCTTCTCTCTCTCTCTCTCTTTTTTTTTGCTGTGGGGGGGGGGGGGGGGAGGCCCTGCCCCTGATCTCCTTCTTTTCCCCCTTTTCTTCTTTCTTTCACTTCCCTTCTTTTCCTTCTCTCTCTCTGTCTCTATTTTTGGCAGGGGGGGGGGATCTGCGCCTAGTACCATAACTTATACAGGAAATTGAGGGGCAGATGTGGGTTTGTAAGATAATCCTCAGACTCATTTTATCTATTCAGTTCTTAATGTTAATTTCTGGTAATGTCTAATTTGTTATTAGTTTTGTACTGCTTTTTGTTTATTGCAGCCCGTCAAATTAAGTTCTTGATTTAATAGGCAACATTGTCACCATAATTACCACCGTAAAATAATTGATTTCGAATAGTGAAATACGAAACACGTTTCCATGAAAATAATACTCGAATACAAAAAGAAAGAGACAGGAATAAAGACAAGTAAAAACTGTGATATTTCTAATTCTATTCTTTATTACCCCAAATTAAAGATAAAGGTGAGTTTTGGTAATGCGATTGCATTGTGAAAAAAAGGTGTGGAATGGATCAGAAAAAGTTGATCATGTAGCATGTAAGTATTGGTGTGCACTGCACTGCACTGGAGTCATCAAAATCATAATAAATTTGGCCCAGTCTAATTAGTACAGTAACAAGCATTGTACACAAAAAGATGTATACGGGACCAGGCACGGATACAGGATTTCTTAGGGGAGGGGGCCCAACTTTTTTTTTTTTTTGCTCCCGAAAAACGCGCCGGCCGAAAATTCGCTCAGTGGGGGGGGGGGGGGGGGGGGGGGGGGGGGGGGGGTAGTGAGCACATTTTTTTTTTTTTGATCCTCAAAATTTTTTCAATTTGCACCCCCCCCCCCCCTTGAGCGCCAGGGGGGGGGGGGCCCAACCCCCAAAAAAGGTAAAAATCACGTGATTTTACATGATTTTTTTCTCAAGGGGGGGGGGCCGGGTCCCCGGGCCCCCCCCCCCCCCTGGATCCGCCACTGTACGGGACTACACAAATGGTGTCGGGGCTAGCTATTACCAGGGATATGTGAGTTTTAAACTCACATATCCGTGCTAATACCTAGATTTACTTATATATCTATGCTCATCACTAAGCCAGTGTTTGACACGAACATTCAGTGTAAGTTTCGTTTGATTCTGTGAGAATTCTTCTTCTTTTTTTAACCAAAAAAGGGTAGTAATAAGAAAAATAAACAAGTGATAACATAAACATTGTCACAACACCTAGAGTAAAATAACACCTACCATGAGGCCATTAAATACATGTTCAGCGTCCCCCGCCCGCTTCCTTTTTGGGAGCCGCCTCGTATTTATTTTTTTTGAATTTTTTTACTTTTGAATTTTTTTGATTTTTTGTTTTTTAAACATGAAAAACACTGCTAAAATAGATCTATTTCTTATTTAAAAAAAAAAAAAAAAAAAAAAAAATGTCGGCGGCCATCTTGAAATGTACCAAGTGGCTATATTGAGCAGCCATTTTGAAAGAAAAAAGAAAAAGAAAAAAAAAGAGGGCCTCCTTCCTTTTTTTCGAAAAAACAGGACGCTAAACATGTTTTTGTTTTTTTTAATTGGCCTAATAGGATGTCTTCAAAATTAACAGCATCCCGGAAACAAACGTTTGTGAGCGGACTATATATGAGCCTTATGAAAATGATTCCTTGCTTTTTATTCAAATAAAATGCATGTATTTCCACCAAAAAAAAAGAAAATAACCCTCGAGCAATGGAAAATATGCCCTTTTGTGTGTCAGTGAAAAGGATACTCATCCTGAAAGGAAATTTACATATTCTATTGGTTATTTTGTGGCGTTATGTTTGCATTAGACCATACATTTCTCCCCTTAACTACAATGCAACTTCACTCATAATCTGATCTAGAACTATAACCCAAATGTCCATTTTGAGTTTCTAAATCAAATATTGTTCATAATATTGCATTCCTACTTACATGTTATTCCCAAAATATGCCTTTCTTTATTACCCACACATTAAAATAATATCTCAATGATCTTATATTTTGTGATGGCATTAATTTTGCCTTCATTACTAAAAAAAAACAAAAAAACAAAAAAACATGAGAATATCTTCACTGGGTTTTTTTAATTTGTATTTTCAGTTTTTCCAAAATGCCACAAATGGATTTTGACATGTCATTTCCGAATCAATGTTGCTCAGTGAATCGTGTGTGGATTAATGTAATTAATGCATTATTTGAAAGAATATCATTTTTACTCTATGAAAAGCAAGGAATCATATTTATAAACCTCACAGTTCGTTCACAATAAATATTGGATTTAGGTGTTTTTTCTGGGACGCACTGTAAATAACAAAACGTAACTAAGGCGCGATAGCTCAGTCGGTAGAGCAGTGGTCTCGTAATCCGGTGACCCGGGTTCAAACCAAGGCGATGCGCTAGTGCCCTTTGGTAAGGCATTAATCCTCATTACCAGGTCCCTCAGACAGAACCTAAAGCCATCTGCCGCCTGGATGCTTACTTACAAGCATTTATACTTTCTTAGCAGTCAGGTAAAATTACAACCACCACCACCACCACCACCACTTACAGAATGAGACTCATAATAGTCGTAGAAGAACAAAAGAATCAAACAATTAACAAATTCTTATTAATATGAAAATGACATAGCATTTCAATAAAGGGGACATGTTTGGAAGTGTCATACTCTGCCTTCAACCTCAAAACTACAAGGGAATTCGACATCATATTGAACCATATGCTCTCTGGTTACGAGAAAGTTAAATCACAGGGATGCCAGTTAGAATTGATCAGAGGGCCTGAAAATCACCTAGAATGAGCTATTTTGTACACAAAAAAGCCTACACGATGGTCTGAAATTAACTCACCAGGGCCTGATTTCAGGATATTGCCTGAAAACTGGCATCCGTGTATATCAGGCTGAAATTCAGATTCAGTATGTAATTGGTAATTTTGGTTGCAATGTGCTTTTCGTTGTTATTGTTTAATTTTGCGTTTCACTTTTTAGAAATTTGTGATATATGTATATCATTTTTTGTGTATGTTTTCATACATAATTTGATATAGTAAAAATCATTGGAAGCCAAGGGAGTTAAGTGAATGACATAACTTGATGGGGGAACCTTATTATTTAAATGCTAATTTGTTTTGGATGTGAAGTAACAAACTCTCCCAAACATATTTGACTGACATACAAAAATACCGATTTGTGGCACATTAAAATTGTTTGGAAACAATGTTGACCAAGACCTCAAATTTTGGGGCCACCATAAAAAGAAAGGAAATTTTTGTTGGAAGCAAGATTTTCTTGAATGAAGCTGCTGCGGTTTTGTTGTTGGGTCAACACAATAAAAATATAACATCTACAAAACGCCTTTTAATTAGATACTATGCACATGAACAAAAAATACTTCCAAACCCAAAAGAGACATTATCATACGAAGCTTACATTAATTACAAACCGAGAAAAGATGTGTTTTCAGACACTTCTTGGATAATAATAATAGTACATCTACAAAACGCCTTTTAATTAGATACTAAGAGGCATGAACAAAAAATAAGAGAACATTTTTTTTTTTTTTTTTTGGGGGGGGGGGGGGGGGGGGGGGGGGGGTCATGACATTTGTAAATGTAACATTTTGCTCCATGGGGGGGGGGGGGGGGGGGGGGGGGTAAGGTCATCTTTTAGGCCAGCCATTGGTATATATCTTTCTTTTTTTAAATTCATTTTTTTTTGGGGGGGGGGGCACGTCTCTGTTTTTCAGTGCATTTTTGGCAAATTTAGGGCTGGTTTTAACATATTTTTTGGAACGGTGGGGCACGTGCCCCCTGTGCCCCCTGGATCCGTCACTGTTACAATAATTGCAAACCAAGAAAAGATGTATTTTCAGACACTTCTTGAATAATAATAATATAACATCTACAAAACGTCTTTTAATTAGATACTAAGCACATGAACAAAAAATACTTACAAACCCAAAAGAGACATTATCATACGAAGCTTACATTAATTACAAACCGAGAAAAGATATGTTTTCAGACACTTCTTGAATAATAATAATAGTACATCTACAAAACACCTTTTAAAGACTGTCAACACTAATGGGCCAGAAGGGATTAGACCACACAGCGAGGTCACTGACAGGTGGCTATCTCATTAACTCAGCTAAGAAACTAAGAAAAACTAAGAAAAAGAGGATCATGGTAGACCAACAGGTACCGATTGGGGAAGTTTTCTATATAGAGGGAGCAAGTAGCTACAAGTAGGACAGTGGGGCTTTAATTAGATACTAAGCACATGAACAAAAAATACTTACAAACCAAATAGAGACAACATTATCATACAGAGCTTAACATTAATTACAAACGAGAAAAGGGAAATTAGAAAAGATGTGTTTTTCAGACACTTTTTGAAAACTGTGACAGTATGGCAATTCTTAATTACAGGGGGTAAGGAGTTCTAGGTTTTGGGGGCTCATAACGGAAAAAAACCTCTATCACCTATTAGTTTACTGGTTCGACGGTCAGTAAGTGTTTTACTACTGGCTGATCGTGTATTATACATGGATGTGTGCGAACGGAATAGATCACCTAGGAATGCTGCGCCTGATTATTGAAACACTTGTAAGTGAGAATTTAGGTCTTTTGTATGATACAAACATTAACGCGAAACCAGTGAAGATAAGTGACGAGAGGGGAGACGTGGGTAATTGTTGTTTTCAATGATTGAGCCATGCTGCTGTTCTGGAGGAGCTGAAGGGAGTTAACCCTATTTAGCCCGGGCTATTTTGAAACTGCATAGCCCAGGGGGGGGCTTCTCAGGCCCCCCCCTGTGATCTCGGCCGTGTGAAACGCCCGATCGCCGCGAAAATTTGCATACATGTCAAGTGAAGTGTATAGAATACTATGGTAATTTCAATTTTTTTGAAAAATTCACTCATTTGCATATTTATGGTAATTTATGCAAATAAGGTCATTAAATTCACATTTTTGCCCATAAATCAGACATTATTCATATTTAAGCATTCTTTCTCACTACATATATTTGTTAGACCATTTGGAATAATAATACAACACAAAAATTTGAAAAAACCAGGGTTATTCCTTATGTTATCTATTGTTTTGATAATTTCTTATGTATTTCTTTGTTTTTTAACTTATGTATTTTATTGTTTTTGTTGTTTTATTTCATTTCCAACTATAATTCAACTATTTTGACCCCAAAATAAACACCTAAAATCTAAACAAGACCAAATAACCAATGTTTTACCTCTTTATTTGAAAAATGAGATTTCCATATGTTTTGTACACAAATCACAAAAATGAGCGATTTTCGGGCTGACATGCGAAGACAAAAGGACACGTGACTTTGTAATGGTAGGTCCGATTTTCGAAAAATTTCTTTCAAAAGTTGCGCAAGACTCGAAAGAAAAAAGTCACAAAATTTCAGTGCAAGATTTTCTTGCGTTAAAAAATTATCGCGAAAAATGTCGAGGGGGGGGCTTCTCAAGCCCCCCCCCCGGGCTAAATAGGGTAAGATCTTTCAGCAATATACCACGGAGTAGTGAATTACAATAATCTAGATGAGACAAAACAAGAGTTCTTACAACTACATGGGAAGAATCTTTATCTCTATGATCTTCCTTATTCTACTGAGGTTACGTAAGTACAAATCAACAGATTATGAATAATTTGAAACATGATCTGACATATTCATACGCTTGTCAAAGGTAACACCTAATTTGCGAACATGTGGTGAAGGTGATCGATGATATGATCATCAATCTTAAGATGGACATGCTGTAACTGCTGATGGTGCTTTGGAGATGCCGCAATCATGAATTCTTTCTTGTCCTGATTAAGGTTCAGTGTATTAGCTAACATCCATGACTGAACATCAGACATACACTGTTGTAATTTGCGCGATGTATTGTGGATGCTTTGGGGAACCTTCGGATTACATGCGCAGTATAACTGGATGTCGTTGGCATAAATATGGTTTCGGACATTGTATTCATGTACCACTGGCTGAAGGTACATTTTAAAGCATTGAAAGCCGATTACAGAGCCTTATTAAAGGCACACCATATTCTAGACAAAGTTGTATTATTGTATTATATTTAAGTGACAGTATATATGAACGATTTTGACAATAGAGAGTTTCCCCCTTTTTTTCTGTTGCTGGGTGTAGTAAAGGGCGCTGTTTGAATGAGAATATTTTCCATTATATGGCCCTTTTTGGAGTGCATGGTTATCCCTTCGAATTTCATTCCATCGATTTAACAGGAACTCGCTGATAGTTGACAATATCAGTCGAGGTACGAACAAGCTTGACCACACCCATCAGGATCGCCATAGCAACCAATGTTGCTATCATTCCAAGGAGGAGCATCACAAATGGGTTGTAGGAAGACAGATCTGTGGTCATTGACAAATAACAAATATGATAGAACAAATGAATGTGGATTAGATATATCCGCATGCGTATCCATGGGAATAGGAAATGATCCCCTCCACCTTTTAGTAGAAATTGAAGTGAGCATCTGCTGATTTTTACAGATATTCAAATCCTTATTTTATCCTGTTAAGGATCACCATAACTGAGTGCACTTTATAGTTATCTATGAGGAAAATGTTCCATATCCAGGTTTTTTAAATGATTGTTGTTACAAACTAGCACATACCATTAGTAGCCATATTGTTGGTTGAGCGACGGATATGAATCGGACCATTACTGATTGTCTGAGTGGACATAACGGACGAAGATCGACGTTTGCGGTCGGGAGGTGGAGATTCTGAGGGGCATCCTGCGTCTCGAAACGATTGAGCCTTCGCGGCACCACAGACCTTCACTGAACAGTGAATGTACACCTGAGGAAAAGATATGATTATGCATGCATTACAATGCATTCTTAAAGTAATATCTAAACAACCAAACACATGTTCTTTTAAAGTTTCCCTACTTTTTAAAGGGGAAGTCCGCCCTGATATTAATTTGGTTTTGATCGAAGCAAAAGAATGAAAGAAAGAAACAGGCCAGTGAAAGTTTGAATTAATACCCAATTAAAAATAAGGAAGTTATGAACTTTTGAAGGTGCCATCAATCAGAAATAAATTGGATTCTCTGTGACGTATCTTTGAGGTCCCCTCCCGTTTGCCCTGTACTAAAAAAACTTCTGAAATCTATATTATCTTTCGAAATTCTCAACCGTACATTCACCCTAAATATAATTATTGCAAATATGTTTTTTTAATATAAACCCTGTTTGAAACATATCTATTTTATCATCAATAACTAAGAAAATGAAAGTTTTATGAAATTCTATGTATAGAGCAAAATGGAAAGGAGCTTGCAAGGTGCCTTACAGTGTTGCATTTTTGTGTTTCACTGATGACAACTTCAATATTTGTTTCCAACTATCCTATTTTTAACCGATTATTGCCCAAATTTTCACTAATTTGTATCTCTCATGTTCTGCTTTTATTAAAACCAACTTAATATCAGGGTGGATTTCTCCTTCAAGGTGGGCAATTATGATCGAAGAAAAAAAAACCTTCAAAAAAATCTTGTTCAAGTATGCACTTTAAAAAAAAGATGATGTAAAGTAAAATACGATTCAAGTTTCTGTATCTTATACCATAGAGCTCAGTGAATGTGTTCAAGACCTGGGTTGCACACAGTTGCCATTTATTTACACTAAGGTAATTACTGAACCCAAAGAGACAGAGCAGAGATGACTTAACTGTGGGCCGAGATTCTACAGTTTTTTCTTTCTTGAAATATACTCATGAAATGGGCAAACAAAGTTGTAATACAATTAGGTATATAAGTTCCATGCCAATTAAATATTTTACCTCAGTGTAATCTCCAACAAAGGCAAATGCCTTGAAAGAAAAGCCTTCTCGATTCAATCCAAGGAGACGATAGATATCAACTGTTCCTTCATCTGGGCAACTGTAGAACCAATTGAAAACAAAGTACTAGAGTTAGGAGTCATAGCCATGGGAGAACGGCTAGGGAATCATGAAATCTCGTTGAAGAAGAATATTAATGGTAGTAATAATATTAATAATGATAATAACAATAACTACTACTACTACTACTACTACTACTACTACTACTACTGCTAATACTACTATTACTACTAATTCTAATAATAATAATACTTATAATGATAACAAGAATTTTTTTTACTATTACTACTACTTCTACTGGTACTACTACCACTACTAGTACTTATAGTAATTTTGTTTACCTATAGAAGCCTGGCGTATTTCGTTCAATCAGCTCTTGAGTCTTCGGGTTACACAAACTTCTGTGAAAAATCCATTCCTAATTCCCCAAGGGTCAGGTATAATGCTTGTGTGATATACTTTCCTCTCAATTAACGCCAAAGTGTTGGGTCCAGTTTACCAGATATTTTCTAAAAAACCTACAGCAAATCTAAGAAAACTCATGACTCTGCCCAAAAACTGTTAATACGGGATACATATTTGTTTTAAAAAAGGCTAGCGATCGACGCCTCTTTATTGTTGATCTCTTTTCACAAAATTTGTTGCTCTTATTTGTATTTGTTTGGCGATCAGTCAGGACCGAACATTTTTGCCACTAATATTCATTGTACTATTCTGTACTGTATATACCTTTCTCAAAGAGCATCTGTGAAAATATATGATTATTTGCATTCAATTTACCCAACCTTTAGTGAATATTGGGGGATATTTTCACAAAAAATTGTGTAAAACGACAACATGAAGCACACAACCTTTCGTGATTATGAGGGTACCTTTTTACGAAAGTTTGTGGACCCGACAACCCGACCCGACGTGAACACCCGATGGGACGAAGTAAGCCGAGAAGCCTCATCAGCATCAATGCCGATCCTCCTGAGGGCCTTGAAATTATTATTAACCCAGCAGTAAACCAGTTACCCATTAAAACCTGGGTGGAGGGTGGCAAATATGGAGTAATATCCTGCCAAAAGACCTACATGCCGGCCTTGGATCAGGACCCCAACCCTTGGTATAAGAGTCAAGTGAATGAACCACTTTATGATCACTACGTGATTTATTTCACAAGGCTCATGAATAGTTCTACTAACCTAGAGCAATTAGAGAGTATTGTCCATTGGAATCCATGTCTTGAGTGGTTGTCGCCCAGCAGCGATCAATAAACATACCAACATCTGATATGGACTCAAGACCCACAGCAAAATAGAGGTCATCTCCTTGCAAGACAACAGCGGTGGCGTACGAATTCAGCTCAACAAAAGTATCTGTCAGGAACCTATCTAGTCTCAGATTGAAGTCACCAGAGCCCTTGTCGCTAAAGGCTATCTCACCAAGTTGGGGTTGAAGGACCCACTGACGATTTCCTCTTTCTTGAGGCAACATTCAACCTTAACCTGCATTTGATAAGCACGGGTGATCACTGTACCATCCTCCAAACCAGGCTTGGCGTAGGTGATTTCATTCGAGAAAGTAATAGTTGTGTTATCCTCCTGTAATGACACCAAGATATAACAAATAAAATAGTATTATTACCAAAAAAAAAATCCAGTATCGAGTTCGATAAAATACTAATGTAAACATTGTAACTGTGATTACGAGTGTCCGGGGGACGGGGGCTTCGGGGGCTGAAGCCCCTCTCACGCCCCCCCCCCAAAAAAAAAAGGGACAGGAAAGACGAATGCTCCTTAGAGACCAATGATTTATAAAGTGAATAAATTGAGAGTCACGTACCGTCCTTCAAGACATAATAGGCAGTTTCGTTGAAGAAGAAAAGGGTCTTAATTAGCACCCCACGCATGAAAATGTTTGGGGGCACATTTGCCCAGATACCTAAAAGTCAATGATGATAAAAGCCGACATCTCCCCCCCCCCCCCCCCCCCCTCCCACCACCTAGCGACAGCCGTCGCTTGCCATTTTTGAATGTTATTTCATATGAAATAAGACTGTATTACTCTGTATGAAACAATAAATAAATATCTGTTGGCAAAATAAATAGGATTTTAACTGGCAATCCGGGACCTGGACGTGAAAACATTGTTGTATAATGCATATTAAATGACAAGTGCAGTATATTATGTAAGCACAATAATATGGATAGACGGAGTTAGAATTGATACTCAATTTTCTTCAAATTTGTATATACAGGTAGGTATTGTGCGTTCATCAGTGCTAATACAATTTCTGTAATAAAAACATAGGGATTCTTCCTTAAAGTTTGACAAAAATATACCAGATTATAAAATGACAAAATCGAGATTGATAGGACCTAACATTAATACGCCCGGAATTAAAAAAGGAGTAAAAATATGTTTTCAGTTGTTGTTTCATAAGAAATTAGCAAAGGGCGAGTAAATCATGTCAATTTTATGAAAATAAACATGTACATCGTTGATAATAACTCCCTTTATTATTTGCATCTGCCCATGAGATGAAATACTACCCATAAAATGGAGAAATAATTTTTGTTTACTTCTGTGTGCTTCAATTTAATTTTCTCGATTGATTAATGTCAAGTGCCATTGTTGAGGAATAAGATTTCAAATACCATTATTATTACCCTGTTATGTGACATTTCCCAAGTTTAAGAAGATGAAAAGACACAGAAACGTCAACAACACGGTGGAATTGGATGAAGAGCAAGATTGATTTCGGGACATTGAATATCAGTACTTAAAATAATATAAAATATATCATTATTTGGAATGAAGGTAAACAGATTTTATTCAAGCCAGCATGTCATGCGTGTTGCAGCGAACTTTAAATCAAACATGATTATTGAGGCTCTGCCCCTGGACCCCACACAGTAAGGGGCTGGGCTCTACTGGATCGAGCCAAATATTATGTTTAAGCCCCCTCTTCACAAATCCTGCACACCCAATGGTATTGGTAGCCATGGTAACAAGAGTGATTCATACGGTTATCATTTAAGGAGTCATACCTCAAAGGTGGTGCCACATTGATCGTATTCTGTAGTGAGAGTGATCTCATGAGTGCTAGTCGAGCTGTTTACACCGGAGCAGGAATGGTTTCGAAAATGAACAGCACCTGCGTCACCTGGGACTAGCTGTTTAGCTATGGTGACGGTCATTGAAGTACTTCCACACACAACAGATGTCACTGGTATAAGAGAATTGTCAAGAGCAAAGAAAATGTCAATTAGGCCTACTTCACCCTTTTATTTTATCTCAGGTGTCAGAAGCAAAGATTGCCGTATTAGGGTGCGTATGGGTGTGTGGGTGCGTGTGTGTTCATGCATTCGGGTTGTTCAAACATCCTGGCTAAATCAGGATGTGACAAGAATCCGTTCTAACGTACGTACTAATAAAAAATATTCCAAGATACTAATTACACTTTTTCTGACACAGAAAGCCAGCAGATCCTGCTGGGCATTTGCAGGAACCTTGCTCATCACAGTTCGCTCCAACTGAAACAAATCGGAAACAACCCTTAGTTAAAGATAAACTTGAATTCTGGTTAGAAAAAAAGAAAATTAATTCTCACAGAATAAACAAAACTTACACTGAATGTTCAAAATTACAAATAAATGTCATTTGCCAAACCGTGACAATTTTGGTAGAAAATGTATAGACTCTAGACTACTGGCTGAGTAATGAGCATATAAGGATAAAGAAATCAAGGTACATGTAAGTACACTCAGGTAAGCATAGATAGTCAATGCTAATGCGTATTGACCTCTAGCACTGCACTACGCGTTAATAGGCAGCATTTGAATATATGAATAGTCAATACACTCATTATACACAAATGCACACAATCATGCCGAATTGGCTGATCGGCAAGTACTACAGTAGACTTACAATTTGATTTTTTAAATTATTCTTTCTAACATCGGTAAATTAAAAAAATTGTATTTACTGCTATTTAGGTGTCATCAATTGTCACTTAAGTTCTGATTTTTTAGTGAAATCAGTTGAGTTTTGTACAGAAGTGTTTGAAATATTGAGAATCAATAGCACAGCTAAGTAGGGCTCAATCTGGCATATTATCGGAAGGCTTATCCGCAATATACAGAAAAATAACCGTAACCCTACTTGAAGGTGTTCAAACTATCTTAAAATTAGGTACTATGTCTCTTTTGCAGCCAACATCAAAGTCTGTAGAATACATTGCAAGAATTATGAATATGTCATGTATGTC